>NC_069499.1:783453373-783605873 GCF_027579735.1 Bombina bombina | reverse complement strand
TAATTCCATAAAATATTAAGTATTGTTGCCTGCTAATTTCAGTTTTGATTTTTACGATTAGAAATATGATATATATATATATTTTTAATTGATAAACTTTATTTGGAAGGAATTATGACATTAATGTAAAATGAAAATGAATATCAAGCTTATATCAGCTAATTTGAATGCTTTATTTTTATTTTGTCTGAAGAAATATTTATATAGATGGCAGAAGAAAACCTAAAGACCCACTGAATCTGTCAATATATGAAGAGCTATTAAGTATTCCTATATTTCCTTCTTGGGTAACTAATGCTTAGCATGGCATTATGCATATCCAAGACACTGACAAAGTCTACACATATTTCTGTCTAAAGATTAAGCATGACTAATTTCTAGGATAACCTTAAGTCTATCAAAAGCCTTCATAAGTACTTTCACCATTTATTCATAAACCTTTGACCTGGCATTGTTCTTTTTCCTTATTATATGTATTATTTAAGGGGTTTCTATAATATCACCTAACTAGTGAACTATAAAGTAACATTGTACCTCACTTGTTTTACTGATAATACCTCTTCCTTACTACTGCAGCATTTTATTACAGTATTGTTTCTTTAACGTGATGGTAAATCCTAGAGTTTCAAAAATGGTAGGATTTATGTAATCTTTAGCTAAATCAATGAAAAGGTATCTTTATTTGTTTCCTCTGTGATACCTTATACAGAGCCTTTCTGTCCACATACGGCAAAACCCCTTTTTATTCAACCGTATGGCAAGCACAGCTTTTTGCTAAGGGGTGGAAATGTCATGTCATTGAAAACAAATGAGTTTTTCTGTGGGTAGACAGAGAGGCTCTGTTTAGGTACGACGGATGAAGAAAAAAAGGTACATTCTTCATTGATTTTAGCTAACATTCATGAATGAAGGTACCTTTTATTTATTGCATGGGTAAATCCTAGCGTTTTTGAAATGCTAGGATTTACCATCACTTTAACTTCCAGTTATCTGAAGTAATAATTCACTTGTTTCATTTCTCTTTTATTAAAATTGTACTAAGTATTTTATTTTATTTTTTTTACCTTAAATTAGTATAGCATTGACAGGGCCTTATATAAGAGTATGATACAAAATAATAATTCAGATCGAGCGCCAAGGATATACCTCAAGCTAGTATACAGAGACCTCCTAGCTGGTCTAAATATATATGATTCAGGTGATGTGTAGTATACAGCGCTAAAGGCAGAGGTATTGGTGGTAAATAAGGATGTAGGCCACTTATGGATGGGATGATTCAAAAGAATCTAATTTATTACAGGCGAATAAGCTTAAAATAGGATACAGTGATTAATTTTAAAAGGTCAAAAAGGAATAAAATCAAATGATGTTAATGTATCTTATACAATATATACCATTGACAATGTTTGAATGTTAGACCATAAATGATGGATAAATAATGGATAAACAATAGTGACAATTCTAAAGAAATACACGTGCAATTCCAAATAATGATGGTGTTGTTGCAAAAAAAAAAAAAAAATTTAAAAAATAAAAGAGATTGTGTCAGATAAAAAAGTGGCTTGGTGAAGAAAGAAAATTGTGTACACAAAAAATTATGTAATAAAAATGTTTACATATAAAAACAAAAACAAAATCAAACCAAAAATAAAAAACCATGTGATGGTAATTCCTCCATTAGGGTCCTGTGGTGCTCTGGTTTCTTTTTTTAAAAAACAGTTGCAAAAGTGTTAAAAAAATCCTAGAAAAAACAAATAAAAAATATATTGTAGATGTACAAGAACCATAAAATCCAATAGAAATATGCTTAGCCAATGTCGCCGCGTTTCGGCCTAAATAAGGCCTTTTTCAAGACAGTCTTATTTAGGCCGAAACGCGTCAACATTACATCCCCCAATCTGAATCCCTGTTTGGTTTCTTTAGAATTGTCACTGTTGTTTATCCATTATTTATCCATCATTTATGGCCTGACATTCAAACATTGTCAACGGTATATATTGTCTAAGATACATTCACATCATTTGATTTTATTCCTTTATGACCTTTAAAAATTCATCAGTGTATCCTATTTTAAGCTTATTCGCCTGTAATAAATTAGATTATTTTTAATCATCCCACTCATAAGAGTATGATATGCTTTATAGTTGAATTCGAGACATTTAAGTAAGGTAATCTTTATATTTTTGTCCAATACCCTGCAATATGCATTTGCATTTCTTACTTTATCTTAATGCTTTGTGCCACATACAGATGTAGTGATGATGTAATTTAGCCTGTGCACATGCATGACTGCTCTTAACTCTGCAAGAACTCAGCTGGTATTGAATAGTGACTGCTGCATCATAAATCCACTGCATACTCTTCTTACAGAATAATTATGGCAGAAAATGCGAAACTGAAAGCAAGATATGTGTTGGTTGTGCATGAGAATTTATGTTTAATAGTATTTTGCAGCGCTCATAATATCCCAAATGGGCTATATAATAATGGGGTACCTAGCTGCCCCTGAAAGTAGTGATAATGATAGTTGTATATCAAAAAGCGCCTAACTGGAGGCTATGGGAAATGGGCCTAGGCAATGTCTGATTTGCCTAACTTTCTACTGTGAACAATTTTCTGTATAATGTTCAGTTAAAATGTAAGACAGATCTGTCAGTTTAAAAATGTAATGGTGATATAAAATCAAACAATGCAATAAATATAATAAACATGGATCCATGTAAAAATACAATTATAATAAATGACAGTAGATAATCGTAATCGTAATAAAAACACAATATGCTGACATAGATATATCAGAATTACTAATAAAATCACAGGTCTAAATTTCTAATGTCACCACCAACCGGTTAAGGTGATTGGATTGTTTAAAAGAGTCTCTAGTCCCTTATTAGATGTGTCCTCTTCTGGTGAGAAGTGAAAAGAGATGAAAAAACAAAAACAAAAAGTGAATAAAAATATCTCTGGATATTAAAAATGTAAAAAAATGTGTGAAAAAATCAAATTATGTCAAATAAAAATAAAAATTAAAATTCAAAAATCAAAAATCAAAATTCTCTGTGTCTTAAATCCAAAAATGTGTTTTTAGTGATTGTGAAATACCCAAATTGTGAAAAATATTTTATCCAAATATTTGTATCCAATGAGTTGCTCTGTGTTTAATTGTTGTATGTAATATAAATAGTGACTGATGAAAATCCTCCTTCTGAGAGTCTCCTTAATAGGTGGTTTGTTGCTGGTGTTTTGTTTGTAAGGTATTCGGTCTGTGACAAAGACTCAATCTTATAAAAAACCTGCAAACAACAAAATAACAGTGCAATAATGCTACAAATGTGAAAGAAATTTTAAAAAGTTGCTCACCAATTTCTGTCAACGCGTTTCGGCCTCTTTGTTGGGCCTTTCTCAAGACTATATTTCAGGGTGAGCTATGGTGGCTATTTAAAGTGCTTTGTGCCAATCAAGAGATCGTAATTTTGGCGCCAAAAACGCTGTACTTGCGTAACCCGGAAGTGGTTCTTGTATCCCTTTTACCATTTTTTTTTATTATTATACCTATTTTCGGATGTGTTTACATGTTATCCAAATTACCATTATGTTAGATGCCCTTGTTTGAATATTCAATTCATATGATTAGTTAGTTTAAATTATTGGGCTTGTTGCGATTGTTAGACCGGATGTTTGTGTATAAGCGGAAAAGCGGAAGTGACGTCATTACGTATTGCGTCACTTCCGGTACACTCATTGTTTACTAACAAAGCCGGTTTCTATGCCAATACTTCCAGTATTTATTTATTAGCGGTGTAATGGCTTATGTTGCATAACATACCTAAGCCCCTTATGTAGGATGTGTAATTAAGGTCTGGAAGTATGTTCATTAATGGAGTTGTTATTTCGTTGGATAACATTTATGTGAACCATGATTTGTGATTACGTTGGGTAACATAATAATGGTTACAATGGAACCAAGTTAAATATAATAAAAAGAGCTCATACATGTATATGAAATAGCAAGGATGTTTTAAAATCAAATGCAATAAAACATATTAATAATCTATGTTAATAATAACAATACTAAAAATATTAAAAGTAATGCTAAAAACACTCCAAAGGACAATACTAGAAATAGTTTGGTCTGTTAAGTGCTTAAGAGTCCTAATTTATAAGACTCTAATCATACTAAAATCTATTATTGGAAAATATTAGTCTGTGTTATAAAATTAATCTTAGAACAGTTTGTAGCTCAGCTCCACTGTCAGGTGCAGGCCAAAAAAGGGTGCTGTAATCCCTTTAGTCACAATAAATCCACAGAAGAAGGCAGCACCTTGCAGTATAAAAATATCTTTATTTCCACATGCTGGAATAAAAAAGTGATGTTTCGGGTATAGAACCCTTAATCATACAAAGCTAAAACACACTGTTCAAACCTTATAAAGGCCTACCTGTACACAGGTGTTCAATTAACATTTCTCAGCACTTCCACCTAGTGGATACTCACTTCATTACATCTATGGTAGAACTTAATGTTCTTATTTCACCTTAGTGCCAGATAGAATTAAAATTAAAACAGAAAAAATATATACATATGCAGAAAAATGACATATACAGATACCAATGTAATTTCAACCAAATAAATTATTGATAGACAAATTATTGAAAATTTTAAGAATTGTTTTTGTTGAAAAACAATTGCAGCAAGTTTGATGAAAAACAGTTGCATCAAGTTAAATGAAAAATAATTGCAGCAAATTAGACATTTCATGACTCAAAATGATTCCAAAAATAATTACAAAGATGAATATAAAAATGATTATAAAAATAGAGTGTAATCCAATTATTTATTTAAACCCAGGGGTTGCATTGCATTGAGTTTGTAGATCCAAAATGCCTCTTTCTTTTTTAGCATTAATTCTCGATTACCCCCCCCCCCCCGTCTGGGACGTGGCACTGCATCAATGATTTGAAAACGGACCTGACTAATGTTGTGGCCACATTGGATAAAATGTCCTGACACTGGTGCCTCCAAGTTTCCACATCTGATATTGCTTTTGTGTTGTACTATCCTATCACGGACACGGTGTGTCGTCTCGCCAATGTAAATTTTTCCACATGGACATTTTATGAGATAGATAGCAAAAGCAGTATCACATGTGTAAAAGCCTTTTATCAAAAAAATGTTACCAGTGAGAGGATGTACAAATTGAGGGCCTTTGATCATCGAATTGCAGTTGCCACATCCCAAACAGGGATAACACCCATCATTTTTATCAGATATGTAGCTTTGCTGTTTTTTGTTTGCACTTCCAATATCAGTATGTATAAGCTCATCTCTGAGATTTCTGATTATTCTATAGGCAGGCATGGGGGGTACTGCAAATTCAGCAACACCTGGGTGGCAACCCTGTAGGATACACCAGTGTTTTTTTAGTACATTCATAATTTTGCTACCATGATTATTATGATCCATAACCATTACCATACGTTTATCCTCCTTTTTTGGTGTTGGATCTTTTTTGGATTGCACTTTAGTTAATTCATTCTGAACCAGCGCTGCAAGATAACCCCTACTCTCAAACTTTTTTGCCATGTTGTGTAATCTTTTTTGCAATCTATCTTCTTCAGATACAATACGTTGTACCCTTAGGAACTGACAATACTAGAAATAGTTTGGTCTGTTAAGTGCTTAAGAGTCCTAATTTATAAGACTCTAATCATACTAAAATATATTATTGGAAAATATTAGTCTGTGTTATAAAATTAATCTTAGAAATGATTGATTATAATCTATCATTAATGGGTGTTCTGATCCATTAATTTATATAATCCCAGTATCCGAGTGGAGGAGGTTAAGGCAAAAGAAGAAATAACTTCTATTATCTATTATCCCATTTGAGTAAATTGTAAAAATACGAAATTACACTTATTTAAAAAAAAATACACTTATTTCTAAAATACACTTATTTTTAAAAATACTGTGGATAAGGTGAGGTTTCTGCCCTTTCGTAATCTGTCTTTATAGAATTTGATTTAGACATATATGTTCTCTTAATCTGGGTTTAAATGTCAAATTAATTTGTTCCCCTTTTCTGCTATTCTTGTTTTGTGATCTAAGTTTATATAAGATTCTTGTCAACAAATTGAGAATAGTAGGAGGTCGCTACTTGGCCTTACTTTCTACCATTATCCCCGCATTCGTGATAAAGTGTCTAGTGATAAATAACTCTATGAGCTAGTATGAGAATACATGCTGTTTGGTTATAATATAATCCTAAACAAAATTATATGCAGGTTATTACTTTAGATTTAGTAGGTGTGAGAGATCTTCCCTATTATTCAATCCCCTAGGGTATAGACTATCAATATCGAAAATCCATCTGGATTCGGCAGTTAGTAGACTCTTCTCATAATTCCCTCCTCTCCAATTGGGTGTTACTATTTGTACCCCTATATAGTGGAAATCTTTCTTGTTTCCCTGATGGTAGTTAGTGAAGTGTCTATAAAGTGCAGTCTCAGTGCTTTTATGTTTGACCTTCAATAGATGTTCCCTGATTCTGTCTATGAGGACTCGGGATGTTTGTCCTACATACTGGAGCCCACAGCTGCACCATATCAGATAGATGACTCCTTTGCTGGTACATCTTATCAGGTCATTGATCTTATATTTGACCTTAGTATTATATGAGACAAATTCTTTCGTCTTAATGCCTCTTTTACAGGCTTTACAATTTAAACAAGGAAAAAAAACTTTGATTTCTTTACCAAACACATCTCTGGTCTTATTTACTATTTTTCTAGGTATACTGGGTGATAGTTTACTTTTCAGGTTCTCTGTTTTCCTATATATAAAAATTGGATGAGTTGTTAGTTTGTCTCCTATCACCTCATCGTTTTTCAAAAGTGGCCAGTGCTTTTCTATAATCTTCTCCACAGTACGTCTGTTTTCACTGAACTCTGTAATGAAAGGAATAATGAGTTGATCTTTCTCGGGGTTAATGTTCACTTTCTTGGATTTGTATACCAAGAGATCCTTTCTGTCTTTTTGTCTTACTTCTTCGATGTTCTGGTTAAGTGTATTTTCATTATAACCCCTTTCCAAAAATTTCTATTTTAGGGTAGTGGCTTGCTCTTCCCATTTGTTTGGGTCAGAGCAATTCTTTTTCAGCCTTTAAAATTGTCCTTTAGGTATGTTTGTCTTCCATCTGTTGAGATGACAACTTTCTTTGTGAATATAATTGTTGCAGTCCACTTCCTTAAAGAAAGTGGACGTCTCTAATTTACCATTGACAATCTCAATTCTGAGATCCAAAAAAGTAATTTCTTTTTTGCTCATTTCATACGTGAATCTGAGATTGTTGGTATTGTTATTCATAACATTTATTGTATGTTTCAGATCATCCATGGAACCTTTCCATATCATAATGATATCATCTATATACCTATTGTAGAGGACCAGGTCCGCGCTCGCTGGGCATGACTCCAAAAAGATGAGTTCCCAGTGGCCCATGTATAAATTAGCATAGCTAGGCGCGAACCTGGTCCCCATGGCTGTACCGCATATTTGTTTGTAAAATGTACTGTCGTTAGAGAAATAATTGTGCGTAAGGATATACTGTATTCCATCCAGGATAAAATGTCTCTGTAATTCAGGTAGATCACAATCTTTTTTCAGGAAGAAATTTACTGCCTCTATCCCACCTTCATGGGGTATACTGGTATAGAGGGAGGCAACGTCACATGTAACCAGTGTGTAGTTGTCTTCCCATTCGATACCCTCTAGTATGTTTAATATCTGGGTAGAGTCCCTCAGATACGATGGCAGTTCGGTTACGTATTTTTGTAACTTCCTATCTACATATTCAGATAGGTTGCTTGAGAGGCTCCCTATCCCCGAAATTATCGGTCGACCTGGAGGCTGTTCAAGGGATTTGTGGACTTTTGGGAGGTAGTAAAATACTGGGGTTATAGGATGTTTAATGCTATTATACTTAAACTCCTTGTCATTTAGTATCCCAATACTGTGTGCGTCTCCCTAAATTACGTCCAATTCCCTCTTGAAATTTTCAATGGGGTTCTTTTTTAAAATCTCGTAGGTGTCTCGATCTGATAAATTCTGTTGCATTCTTTTTCATAGTCTATTTTGTTTAAAATGACAATGCCTTTGTCAGCTGGTTTTATAACCAAATTGTGATTTTTCTCAAGGGACTTGATGGTGTTCATCTGTTCCTTCGAAAGATTATGTTTATGGTTGTTTAAACTTTTTTGTTTGATGTCTCTAATCTCATTGCATATCATTGTATCGAAGGTCTCTATGGTGTTGCCTTTACTGGCGACCGGAAAGAAATTAGATCTAGGTTTTAGATCTGTGTGTAAATAGGGGCTATTAATGCTAGTTTGCGCCCTTTGATAGGTATTTCCATATTGAGATGTATGCATCTCTAGCGGAGACTTCATAAAGTGTCTTTTAAGTGTCAGTCTCCTGACAAACTCCTTTGCATTTATAAAGGTATTGAACTTTTTTCTTATTCAGTTTTCTTCCTCCTCTCTTGCCCCTATGGGTTTTCTTTTTTCTATTGGTGTGTGAAACTCATCTTGATATGAGTTCTTTCTCTTTGTTGAGCCTCTTTCTAAATCTTTGGTTGCTTTTGGTGCTACCCCTAAAAAAGAGTGCCCTGAGGTTGATGCTCTTGGTTGTTCATTACTACTTGAGTTCGTTGTTTCATTATCTGGATGTTTTTCTCCTTGTTTCACTTGGGGGATTGCTCTGATTGTGTTGGTTCTAGATTGTACATGATTCGTCAGGGAGTGATTATTAGTGTTGTTTTGTTGTGGATGTCGCCTATATTCTCCTCTGTTGTACTCATGAGTCTGATTCTGATCGTAATGTCTTTGAGGTCTCTCTTGCCCCCAAAATGTGTTAGGAGCTTCTTTATAATCGTCATTGTACCTCCTATTTGGTCTCTGGTAATGTCTATACTGTGGGTACTCTGTTATTGTATTGATGTGGGGGTGAAAAAAACTCTTGGTTATTGTTTCTAGCATAATAATCCCCCTTAAATGGTGTATTGGAAAAATGTCTTTGATTATATTGCTGTTGGTTATCTCTGCTCTGATGTCTATGATACCCTTTATATTCCCAGCCTCTTCTCTGTCTATAATGATGGAATGATGTTCTTGGGGTCCTATTATTTCTCTAACGACAATACATTTTACAAACAAATATGCGGTACAGCCATGGGGACCAGGTTCACGCCTAGCTATGCTAATTTATGCATGGGCCACTGGGAACTCATCTTTTGGGAGTCATGCCTAGCGAGCGCGGACCTGGTCCTCTACAATAGGTATATAGATGATATCATTATGATATGGAAAGGTTCCATGGATGATCTGAAACATACAATAAACGTTATGAATAACAATACCAACAATCTCAGATTCTCGTATGAAATGAGCAAAAAAGAAATTAATTTTTTGGATCTCAGAATTGAGATTGTCAATGGTAAATTAGAGACGTCCACTTTCTTTAAGGAAGTGGACTGCAACAACTATATTCACAAAGAAAGTTGTCATCTTAAAAGATGGAAGACAAACATACCTAAAGGACAATTTTTAAGGCTGAAAAAGAATTGCTTTGACCCAAACAAATGGGAAGAGCAAGCCACTACCCTAAAAGAGAAATATTTGGAAAGGGGTTATGATGAAGATACTCTTAACCAGAACATCGAAGAAGTAAGACAAAAAGACAGAAAGGATCTCTTGGTATACAAATCCAAGAAAGTGAACATTAACCCCGAAAAAGATCAACTCATTATTCCTTTCATTACAGAGTTCAGTGAAAACAGACGTACTGTGGAGAAGATTATAGAAAAGCACTGGCCACTTTTGAAAAACGATGAGGTGATAGGAGACAAACTAACAACTCGACCAATTTTTATATATAGGAAAACAGAGAACCTGAAAAGTAAACTATCACCCAGTATACCTAGAAAAATAGTAAATAAGACCAGAGATGTGTTTGGTAAAGAAATCAAAGTTTTTTTTCCTTGTTTAAATTGTAAAGCCTGTAAAAGAGGCATTAAGATGAAAGAATTTGTCTCATATAATACTAAGGTCAAATATAAGATCAATGACCTGATAAGATGTACCAGCAAAGGAGTTATCTATCTGATATGGTGCAGCTGTGGGCTCCAGTATGTAGGACAAACATCCCGAGTCCTCATAGACAGAATCAGGGAACATCTATTGAAGGTCAAACATAAAAGCACTGAGACTGCACTTTATAGACACTTCACTAACTACCATCAGGGAAACAAGAAAGATTTCCACTATATAGGGGTACAAATAGTAACACCCAATTGGAGAGGAGGGAATTATGAGAAGAGTCTACTAACTGCCGAATCCAGATGGATTTTCGATATTGATAGTCTATACCCTAGGGGATTGAATAATAGGGAAGATCTCTCACACCTACTAAATCTAAAGTAATAACCTGCATATAATTTTGTTTAGGATTATATATAACCAAACAGCATGTATTCTCATACTACCTCATAGAGTTATTTATCACTAGACACTTTATCACGAATGCGGGGATAATGGTAGAAAGTAAGGCCAAGTAGCGACCTCCTACTATTCTCAATTTTTTGACAAGAATCTTATATAAACTTAGATCAGAAAACAAGAATAGCAGAAAAGGGGAACAAATTCATTTGACATTTAAACCCAGATTAAGAGAACATATATGTCTAAATCAAATTCTATAAAGACAGATTACGAAAGGGCAGTAACCTCACCTTATCCACAGTATATTTAAGAATAAGTGTATTTTTTATTTTTTAAAATAAGTGTAATTTTGTATTTTTACAATTTACTCAAATGGGATAATAGATAATAGAAGTTATTTCTTCTTTTGCCTTAACCTCCTCCACTCGGATACTGGGATTATATAAATTAATGGATCAGAACACCTATTAATGATAGATTATAATCAATCATTTCTAAGATTAATTTTATAACACAGACTAATATTTTCCAATAATAGATTTTAGTATGATTAGAGTCTTATAAATTAGGACTCTTAAGCACTTAACAGACCAAACTATTTCTAGTATTGTCCTTTGGAGTGTTTTTAGCATTACTTTTAATATTTTTAGTATTGTTATTATTAACATAGATTATTAATATGTTTTATTGCATTTGATTTTAAAACATCCTTGCTATTTCATATACATGTATGAGCTCTTTTATTATATTTAACTTGGTTTCATTGTAACCATTATTATGTTACCCAACGTAATCACAAATCATGGTTCACATAAATGTTATCCAACGAAATAACAACTCCATTAATGAACATTCTTCCAGACCTTAATTACACATCCTACATAAGGGGCTTAGGTATGTTATGCAACATAAGCCATCGCACCGCTAATAAATAAACACTGGAAGTATTGGCATAGAAACCGGCTTTGTTAGTAAACAATGAGTGTACCGGAAGTGACGCAATATGTAATGACGTCACTTCCGCTTTTGCGCTTATACACAAACATCCGGTCTAACGATCACAACAAGCCCAATAATTTAAACCAACGAATCATATGAACTGAATATTCAAACAAGGGCATCTAACATAATGGTAATTTGGATAACATGTAAACACATCCGAAAATAGGTATAATAATAAAAAAAATGGTAAAAGGGATACAAAAAACACTTCCGGGTTACGCTAGTACAGCCTTTTTGGTGCCAAAATTACGATCTCTTGATTGGCACAAAGCACTTTAAATAGCCACCATAGCTCACCCTGAAATATAGTCTTGAGAAAGGACTAACAAAGAGGCCGAAACACGTTGACAGAAATTGGTGAGCAACTTTTTAATATTTCTTTCACATTTGTAGCATTATTGCACTATGTCATTTTGTTGTTTGCAGGTTTTTTATAAGGATTGAGTCTTTGTCACAGACCGAATACCTTACAAACAAAACCCCAGCAACAAACCACCTATTAAGGAGACTCTCAGAAGGAGGATTTTCATCAGTCACTATTTATATTACATACAACAATTAAACACAGAGCAACTCATTGGATACAAATATTTGGATAAAATATTTTTCACAATTTGGGTATTTCACAATCACTAAAAACACATTTTTGGATTTAAGACACAGAGAATTTTGATTTTTGAATTTGAATTTTTAATTTTATTTGACATAATTTGATTTTTTCACACAATTTTTTACATTTTTCATATCCAGAGATAGTTTTATTCACTTTTTGTTTTTGTTTTTTCATCTCTTTTCACTTCTCACCAGAAGAGGGCACATCTAGTAAGGGACTAGAGACTCTTTTAAACAATCCAATCACCTTAACCGGTTGGTGACATTAGAAATTTAGACCTGTGATTTTACTAGTAATTCTGATATATCTATGTCAGCATATTGTGTTTTTATTACGATTACGATTATCTACTGTCATTTATTGTAATTGTATTTTTACATGGATCCATGTTTTTTATTATATTTATTGTATTGTTTGATTTTATATCACCATTACATTTTTAAACTGACAGATCTGTCTTACATTTTAACTGAACATTATACAGAAAATTGTTCACAGTAGAAAGTTAGGCAAATCAGACATTGCCTAGACCCATGTCCCATAGCCTCCAGTTAGGCGCTTTTTGATATACAACTATCATGAGAATTTATGTCCACTGTTCAGGGTTTTGTTGGCAAAGCTAGAGTCATGGTTTATTAAGTTACCAGTCTTTAGAGCATGGGTAAAGTTAGATAGTCATCCTAAGCTCATTTTAATGTTGGAAGTGGACTTGCAGTTTTAAACTATAATGAATGAGTTGGTTATTTTAATGCTAAGCAGATTAGGGAGAAAATGTTATGAGAAAGATTCATTTGGGAAATTTACATCTAGACCTGAATTTTACAGCACCAAAAAAATATTAGATCTCCTTAAGGTCATATCATTTTACAAGAGCGTGTTATAATATATGAGCAATATCTTCATATTTTGTCCCCATATCTTGTCCAACCATTTGTGTCTCTCATTTTCGATCTGTGCCATAAATTACTGTTGAGTGAAACCAATTTCCCATCAAAAGTGGGTATGTTTTTAACAGATTGGGCTCCGTGTACTAAGCAGAAAATGCTGCTATAAAAATCCCTTGCAAGGCAGGCTTGTCATGTGAGCCTAGTCTCTATAATGTAAGAAGCAGCAGTCATCCAACCATTGCATCTTATTCTCTCCCCCAACTCTGAGTTGGAAAAGATAAATCACGCCAAACTAATTTGTTCTGGGTGACTGACAGGCCCTGGCCGTGCCCAAGCAAAGGGCTGTATTGAACACGATAGTACTTTTGCAATAGCACATATGGGCAGCAGATGTACAGTGTTCATTGCTCATTCACTGTGAAGCTGCATGGACAGGATCCTAAGTTGGGAACCTTGTTCCCCCCCAGCATAGTAACTGGGACCTATATGCTTAATACCCTGCAGCTAGCTTAAAAAGTAATTATAAACACACTGAAGGAAACACATTTTATAAGACAGTGTTCATTTAAGAAGCTATTTTGCTGCTTCTAAGCTCTTAACAACCTGATAAGTGACAAAACTTAAATAATTATAACTTACAAAACCAATGTCCACATACCAGGGTGCCACTCATTGGATTTAAAATCAAGGTTAAAACAAACCTTATTTATGGCTTGAACAGTGGCATTTTGGGGTATTTATCCCTTCAGGGGTCTGATGAAGGGGTGAATACCCAGAAATGTCACTGTTCATGCAATAAAAAAGGATTGTTTTCACCTTGAGCTAAATCCAGTGAGTGTAGATTTTGTTTGGTTATATATACATAAATATATATATATATATATATATATGTAACATGCTAACATAGTAGATGAGGTTGAAAGAAGACCAACGTCCATCAAGTTCAACCTATACAAATCTAAAATACTTACAAAAAGCTCCAGTTAAGCTTAAATAATCCCACTAACAGGTGATCCATTTAATACTAGCAATCATATCCATGTATTTTGTTTCTAGACAGAAATGTATCCAAACAGTTTTAAATGAATCTAGGGTATTGGCATTCACTACCTCCTTTGGCAATTAGTTCTACAATTGTATTGCTCTTACAGTTCTAAAAACGTTTCCGTTGCATCTCCTCTCCTCCAACCTAAAACTGTGACCTCTTGTCACAAACAATTTTCTAGTAATAAACAGAGCTTCTGCCATCTCTGTATATGGGCCTTGAATATATTTATATAAAGTAATCATGTCACCTCTCAAGCGCATTTGTTCTAAAGAAAACAGAACCAGTTTGGCTAGCCTCTCCTAATAGCTTAAATTCTCCATTCCCCTTTTTAGCTTTGTGGCCCTTCTCTGATGTTTTTCTAGTTCTGCAATATCTTTTTTTATTTATATAGTGACAGAATTATGCTTTCCTTCCTTGAATTAATGCCTCTTTTAATACATGCTAGTATCTTATTAGCCTTTGTAGCCACTGCCCTGCATTGTGCACCCATCTTTAGCTCGTTATCTATTACTACTCCCAAATCCCTTTCCTCCTCTGGTTCAGTCTTGTCTCATGTAAATAATATGTTGCCTGCTTATTTTTACTTCCAAAATGTAGAACCTTGCATTTTTCCATATTAAATCTCATTTTCCATTTACCTGTGCATAATTCTAATTTTTGCAGATCCCTTTGTAACGAAAGTTTATCCTGCTCTGACCTAATGACCTTACTTAATTTAGTATCATCTGCAAAAACAGAGATGTTGCTATTTAATCCTTGCTCCAAGTTATTTATAATTTTTTTAAAAAAAGAACAGGGCCCAGTACTGATACCTGGGGGACTCCACTGATTACCTTTGTCCAACCCGAGTATGATCAATTCACTACTTCTCGTTGCTCCCTATCTTTTATCCAGTTATTTATTTTAATCCTTGCTCCAAGTTATTTATAATTTTTTTTAAAAAGAACAGGGCCCAGTACTGATACCTGGGGGACTCCACTGATTACCTTTGTCCAACCCGAGTATGATCAATTCACTACTTCTCGTTGCTCCCTATCTTTTATCCAGTTATTTATCCATGCTAACATTTTCATATATTCCCAGTGCCTAAATGTTGTGCATTAATCTCTCATGTGGCACTGTATCAAATGCCTTTGCAAAATCTAAGTATATCACATCAACTGTATTTTATCTATATTTTTGCTTACTTCCTCATAGAATCTAATTAGATTAGTTTGACATGATCTATTTCTCATAAAACCATGCTGATTTGAACTCATAATCTTGTTTACACGAATGTACTCCTTAATATAATCCCTTATAATTGCTTCAAATATCTTCCCCACTATTGATGTAAGACTAACTGGTCTATAGTTTCCTGGATCATCCCTGCTTCCATTTTTTAAGAGTGGCACCATATCTGCTTTACACCAATCCTAGGGTACCATGACTGTACATATGTATTTATATATTACAAGTGTGTAAATGTATTTACAGATATACAGTACTGTGGAAAAGTCAAAGGGCACCATTGTTTTAGCAATGGTATAATGACCATACATGATTATTTATCACTCGCTTTATTAGAATACAATCAGAAAATACAGGGTATTTGTATGCAGTATTAAAAAACAGAAAGAAAATCATAAAAAAGCAGCTTCTATTGGCTAAAGTGTCAAGAATTTAGTGTGACCTCCCCTTACACTTGAGCAATAGCAGGAACCTAGCTCTTGTAAACCTAAATGGAAGGGAACTCTAATGTCATTGCTAACACCTGTATTTGTCCTACTATTTCATGTCAAAATGACTGCTTTAAAAAAAAGGTCTATTACACCAGGTATGTGCAAGACATGCTTGAGCATTACATACACGTGGTATGAGTTTTATTCAAGCCTAACAGTTAACCATCGTTCAGTTGTTGTGCTAACCTGGCGAGCATTACATTTAATTGCACTTGAGTGAACGTGTTTACTTTCAACTTGTAATATGCAAGCTACTTCTGATGTACGCAAACACCCCCAATAAACCTGATACCACTTATGTGCAACAGTTAGTGCACCATTCATTATCTGATCCTTAATAAATGAATTGGGAAATATGAATCAGTTTTTTTATCTTAAAACATGTTTCTTTGACAAATAATACATATTTCAAAGATTGTTTCATTTTCCCTGCGCCCACTTTATCCTGTAATAGCCATCAACCTACTGCCGACTTATATACATATATACTTTGAACTCTTGCACATGCTCAATAGAAACTGGTGCCTCAAAAACTGTGAATATAAAAATACTGAGAACACATTATTAATGGAGGTAAAATAGAAAGTTGATTAAAATTGCATGCTCTAAATGAATAATAAAAGTTTAATTTTGTCCCTTTAACAATCTACCAACAGTCCTGCAGGGAGTATTTGTTTTTTGTATCTTTACATCCTTAGCTCAAATGTAGTATGACACCTTCAGGTGAGAGCTGGCACATACCAGGGTGTTAAACATTCTTGTAGAGAATCATATAGAGCTACATTACACATATTAATGTTGCTACACTTTAACATAAATGCTTCTGATGCAAAAAAAAAAAAAACAGCAAACATTTGCTATATCTTAATTGTTGGACGTTAGAGCCTGATTAAAGATTCAGAGTATGACAAAAACTATGGTACATATATTCTATGTAAAGCATAACTTTGCTGACTCTGTTGATTTAATACCTTAGTCACTGACTTGTGGAATGCATTACAATATTTATTGAAAACATACATATATTTTGTTGTATAAATCCTATAAATTACATTTTCTTTTTTTTTCCCAAAAGAAAATCTGCACACATACAATATATTATTGCTGTAGCAAATTCTTCTCTCTGAATTGTTACAGGAAACAGATAAACACATTGCATACATCCAGATTTTATAACACATGCATGGATGAACATTTTACATTGGATTGGAATCATTATAATTAGGAACAAGTTGCCATCAGGTAGTGTCATTATTTGCAGGGAATCTCATTGCCGCTCAGCATGATTATGTCTAATAATGAAAACTTAACTCATGTTTGCATACTGCCCTGGCAGGGATATTTACAAATGGATAACACTCTACAGAAAATGACTGTGACTGCTCTTTATATTAAAAGCTATTACTAACTAACGACTTTTATTCAAGGGCACATAATTAAGGAACTCTCCATACCAAAGCAAAATTCATCACAATTTATTGCTGAAGAACATTTCTTTGTTAATTATTACTTTTTTTTATTCCATTTTTTTTTTTAATTATTATTTTTATTGAGGTATTCAGCAAAAACATAACAAGAAGGGTGCATTAGACAGCTTCAATAAGGACATAAATATACAGATAATGCTGGTAAGTCACAAGTCAATAAATCAGCATACCTATCTAGCATACATCAAAGTTACTTTATCAATACTGTACTATCAAAACATCTAATTGCAACCAGTTAAATAAAACCTCATTTTCTAATATGAAATAATATGAATCACCCCTTGAACAATAGATTATGAACTATAAATGATCCTCCCTTTTGATCTGTGGAGGCCACTCTTGGACCTCTCTAATTGTATATTTAACTTAATGGGGGTTTTTGGAGTGGAGACAAAGAAACAAAAACAGAACTAATAAGAAGGCTTTTGGTCCTTAGAGAATAATATAAACAGCGATGAGCTAACCTTCTACTAGGGTGAAAAAGTACTCAACTTGTAAAAACAACTGGATATTACTATTTTATATATTGTTACGTGGAACCATCTTGTTAGTCTTCAAAGACTACCTAATAGTAGAGGGCATTGTATATTGTGGGAGTAACGCCTATAGAATAAGTGATATAACCTGGGGGGCATGTAAAATGATCTGCCCAATAAGTAGGTATATAGGTGCGCATAGTAAAATGTTTGTTGACATATAATTGCTGTCCTTAGGACCAGTGTGGTTTTATTAGGGATAAGAGGCAGTCCTGGCTCTCAGAATATAACTACCCCACACCATGTCGTTCAGCTCCAGTTACTTTAAGATCTGTAGGAGGAGGATGCATCTGAAGTCCCAAACAAGAGGGGTACTCACTCCATAAGTCCATAACTGCTGCGTAGGACCTGTCCAGTGCACACACTGGATGTCTCACCCACCTCTGCTTTTCCTGCCAGTCTATTGGTAATGAACCTCCTGCAGGTAGGATACTTGGCAAGATCGTCGGTATGAGTGTGGGCACCGAGTGTAATTCCCGCAGTGGTAAAGCTTCTGTAACTTAAGCATAGACTCCCTCCGTGCTCTCTGTAGATATAAGGCCATTGAGCTCCTGGAGCGGTATGAAGGAGGGTCTGCGTGCATCTCCGGTGCCTTCACGGACACTCCGCCGGACAGGCCTGGTTGGAGATTGCTCTTCTGGTCCTGGCTTGATCTGAATGTTGGGAGGTGAACGCTGAGGCTCTGTGTCAGCCTCTCTCATGTTCACCGTGGCGCCAGGCTTAGGTAGGATAGGTGTCAAAGCAGAGCAGCTGACATTAGCGCCCAGCGTTTCTGATAGAAAGTCATCAAATGCCACGAGGTGGTCAGAGAGTAGGCAGCGTAGCTCCTCAAGAAAGCCCTTACTGGTATACGATTCCATGTTGGGAGAGTTAAGTACTGATGTATTGAACAGCCCACAATGGGGGCTGCGCGGCAGTGATTACCCTTAGGAAAGTCACTGGGGGGGGGTTTGAGAAGGCCTCAGCCTCAGAGTAGCTCCGGTAAACGTAAGCGTCACACAATCCTAAGGAGGGGGGCATCAAATGAGAGCTGAACTAAGGATAGTCCTAATTCTGACGGTTTGAAGCCCCAGAGATGGCTATTTCTTGCGCTATTCAGCGATCACAGCAGGAAGGTGTGAGCAGCCAACAGTTTTGCGTCCATAGATGGCCGCCGCCCGGAAGTCCCCACGTTTTATTCCATTTTTTAACTATTATGTATTCTATTTAAAAAATAATGAGGAATGCAGCACTTTATGTTGAAAAATGATTTATTCTGCATAAAATTTATAAAATATATTAATAATAATAACAAAAATCAACATTATAATTATTTAACCAATTCTTTATTATTTAATAATATTTTTTTCCTTGGTCAACACAAAATAAGAATGTTGCTAAATTGATTTATTTGGGAAAAGATATTCACTAGAGCCCAGATTCTAAAAAGATCCCTGGGCTGGTGAGATTCTATATGAATGCTTGCCAGCCCTTCTATTTTACTGGTGGAATGATACACTTTTTACCCTGAAAAGAGGGTATCTCAGGGGTGTAAACTGCATTTTGTTTATTGGAAGGAGATGCATACATTACTAAAGTGTACAATAAAATTAGTAATTTAAAAATCTTACAAAATCAATAACTGAACCAATAATACAAAAGTACCAGGGAAAAATTGTTTTGCTAAGGTACATCAAAATTTGTAACAAAATTGTTAACCAAAAATCGTATTTGATCAAAAATGTAACATTTGTAGGTAAATTACACAGGAATAAATCGTATTACCTATGCACAGAGTAAATCATAATTTAAAGGGACAGTCTACAATATATTTTTTATTGTTTTAAAAGATAGATAATCCCTGTATTACCCATTCCCCAGTTTTGCATAACCAACACAGTTATATTAATATACTTTTCACCTCTGTGATTACCTTGTATCTAGGAATCTTCTGACATCCCCCTGATCACATGACTTTTTACTTATTATCTATTGACTTGCATTTTAGCCAATTAGTGCGGTGTTGTGCTGACTCTTAAATAACTCCCTGGGTATGAACACAATGTTATCTATATGGCCCACATGAACCAGTAGTCGTCTGTTGTGAAAAGCTAATAAAAATGCATGTGATAAGAGGCTGTCTGTAGTGGCTTAGAAACAGTCAGATATTTAGAGGTTTGAATGTTATAAAGTATATTAATATAACAATGTTGGTTGTGCAAAGCTGGGGAATGGGAAGTAAAGGCATTATCAATCTTTTAAAACTATAACAATTTTAGTGTAGACTGTCCCTTTAAGAACACTGGATGTGCAAAAAAAGCTAGAAATTCATATTCAAAATGACAAAATACAAAGGGTAATTGTTGTTTTATTTCGTAACATAGGCTGAGCATAGGTGTTCCATGGACATATATGAAATTTTCTGTCAAATCCCAACGTAATTCTATAAACATTTCCGCATTACAGTTCTCACTGTTTTTTCTCGCCAGTTAAAAAGTGACATATTTTCACCAAAATATTTCAAACTCTAAGTATTCTCAAAAGAAAATCTATGCATAGGAAAATGACATTGGTTTTAACGTACCATGCATGGAAAACAGCGTGCTTTGATTTGTATTAAGCGTAATCCGGTTTCCTCCTCTGTACTTAGCCCTCTATTACAAACTTTTACATAGAAGAGAGCTCTCATTATTTATGTGGGAGAAATCTCGCCACTCACAGGGACAGCCCCCTTTTTTTATAGAATTCCATGAGTGCTGCTCCTGCAAGTTTTGGGTTGGCAAACCACTTCTTGACCTTCAAATTTTTTAGAATCAGAGCCTTAGTGTTACATACAGTATATGATATCAATCCTACTGTATACTTAATTTAAAGCACATTGAATAGTTGATAATTTTTTTGTATATGTTAAATTATAAATATATATAAAAAGTTAAATATTTTTTTCTGTGCCAATAAATATTAATATTTTTTCAGTAAATAAATATTGTCATTTATAGTTTATAGTTTGAAATTATCCCCAACATCTGTGTCTATCAGTGCTATTATATTATACAGCCAATTTGGGAGTATTATAATCATCAATCATACTGTCATTGACTTAATGTTCTTGGTATTTAAAAAAGATGTTTGAATCTCTAGAGTGGTCAGCAAACACCAGCAATGCTTTCGTTCATAGATAATTGCTCAAGCAAAATAACTTTTTTTGCATGCCTTGTCTTTTTTTCTTAAATCTAAGCTGGTTTTGTGCTGATTTATTTTTATTTAATTTTGTCACTATTGCTATCTTTAATATCTGAGCACCTGTAAAACAAGGCAAGCTAATTTCTTTAACATACTGCCAAAACAATGATTTTCCTTGAACTCATTTTGCTTTAGGTGCAAACATAAGTAAACAGTCATCATTTTGTTCCACCCTCTCCTTTGTTACACTTTTATCGGATACAGATGGCTGCACTGATTAAAAGTCTAAAACAGGCCATGAAAAATATCTAGAGACCTTCAGATAAAAGACAGTGCTAATTTCACAATATGTCATGAGCTGAGTATTTATTTTACTAGTTATCTTTCTTGTGGTTCGTTAATTATCATGGAAAATGAAGTTGGGTATTTATTAGCATGTAAATGTTTTATTTCATCATCAAATAACTACAGACAAAAATATAAGAAGACAACTGATTTAAAATGAAATATATTCAATGAAAAAACATAATTTTTTTGTTAATGTCAATGTTTATATTTAAACAACAACAAAAAAAACATGGGAATGATATAAAAAGAATTTTTAATTAAAATTCAAAGCATAAACTCTTTATCCCAAGACAATTAAAGTACTATGTTATAATTACTTATCCCATGTCCCCTTCATTTTACCTTAAGTGTATCACAAAGAGCCACCAGCACTGTATTCTTTTCAAAACTTTATTGGAACAATTAGCAACGTTTCTAGGTTTTCACCTCTTAGTCATGCTCTACTTATGCATGACTAAGAGGTGAAAACCTCGAAACGTTGCTGATTGTTCCAATAAAGTTTTGAAAAGAATACAGTGCTGGTGGCTCTTTGTGATACACATATGGATTTGGAGTAAGGCAGTAGTACTCAGCCTAACCGTGCACTAACAGTGATTACCAGTTTGGTGCTGTGAACCCAACTATTGTTATTTTACCTTAACACATATTTTTCTGGATGGGGGTTAGAATAAGAAATATTAAAGGGATATGGAAACCAAAAAATTTGCTTTTGTAATGCAGACAAAAAAACTTTCTTATTTACTTCTATTATCAAATTTGCTTTGTTCATATGATATCCTTTGTTGCAGAGATACATAGGTAGGTATGTGGAGCACTACATGGCAGAAAATAGTGCTGCCATCTAGGGCTCTTGCAAATGGATACCACTCTTGCAAAACTTCTGCCATGTAGTGCTCCAGACACCTGCCTGCTTCTTAGCTTTCTTCATCAAAAGACAACAAAGAAAATTTGATTATAGAAGTAAATAAGAAAGTTGTTAAAATTCCGTGCTCTATCTCAGTGGTGGCTAACCTTGGCACCCCTGATGTTTTGGAACTACATTTCCCATGATGCTCAACAAGTGCACAGCATGTCTATGCATCATGGGAAATGTAGTTCTCAAACATCTGGGGTGCCAAGGTTAGCTATCACTGCTCTAACTGAATCATGAAAGAATATTATTGGGCTTCATGTCCATTTAAGTTGTCTTTTTAAAACACTTAAACAGCAATTTACCTTCTTTTATACATGTAAGAGATTTTCACATTTAAAAAAAAAAAAAAAAGTTTGGGTTTGTCTGCCATTCAGTTTTTATGCCTGTCAACATACATATATAATATTTGTTACTGCTAGAGCAAAGAAGAAATACAAATTGAAGTGACGTTTAATTTAAAAAAATGCATATATATTTTGGTAGATTTATCAAACAGCATATACGCTGTCAGCATTTAACATTGCACAAGCATTTCACAAGAAGTGCTTGTGCAATGCCGCCCCTTCACATTTGCAGCCAATGGGCCGCTAGCAGGCGGTGTCAATCATCCCGATCGGATTGGGACAATTGCAGTTCGCCACCTAAAATGAGTTAAGGAGCTGCGTAGTAAATATACCACATTAACTTCACCAAAACTATAGTAATAAGACTACAAAACTGACTACACATATAAAAAAACAGCATTATACATATATAATACTGCACATGCACACACAAAATATATATATTAAGTTTATTAATAGAAATATCACTGCAAGTACTGCTTGAATGTCATTATTTTTTAAGGAACTAAAACCTCAAGAATTATATCTTCAAAGCAAATCTATCAAGGTTGTAGATTTGTGTAACAATTTTTCATGTACCCACTTGGATGAACAATGAACATTTGACTGAATTCATATTTATATAGTGAAATCAACAAACATGTAACAACAAAATATCAGATTAGTGATCTTTAGTTTAATGTTATAAAAAGTACATAGATATATTAATATATTAAAGGAATGAAGAATAAGCTATATATTCAGTTGTGCTATGAAAACTTTAGCATTTTTTCTTTCCGGTCTTCTACAATTATATGGAAATGAGAGGGACTAACCTTCTTTTTACATTGTTTTATTTTTCCTCCAAAATGGGCACAAACCCATATAAATGATAATTTTACAGCAATACCAATTTTATGAGTAACGTTATTCTTGGCATTGGGCGTTCACTTTTTTGATATGTGCAAGTTATTGGAAGATCAATAAATAGTAGCTTATATCAGTTGTCATTGTTAAAGGGAAATGGAAACATTTTCATTGTTTAGAAGTGTACAAAAAAGCGTTTTGTAGCATATATAAGTCAGAAAATGTACACAGACCATGTTTAATATGAAAATTCACTCAACATAATATTTTCATGTTAGAAATGTTGTAACAAAAAGGATGAATAAAGTGATAATAAACTTTCAATAGATTGACATTAGATTCTGAATCTGTGTTTTTTATATATAGTTTAATTTATCAAATGTAATTGGAGCTGTTTTAAATCAAGTTTTTTTATTCTGTTCTATATATATTATCCCCCTTCCAGACACCAACTTAAACTCTTTTTTTCTTGAGATGACATTTTCACCTCTAATCCAATCAGCTTTCTAGGCATCAATTTATGTAGGAGAAGCACTTTATCTTTGGAAAAATCATTATTTTCCATTTGCAAATGCAAATGATTCCAGATGTGTTGGTTTATTGAATGTGTTTAATTCCAACCATATAAACAATGTCATTTTAAAATGTGTTACTATAAATAAATAGTTTAAAATAAACTTTGAATTAATTAAAAACAAAAATTACGGGGGCATGTTCGGGCAGCGTCTATGATCGGTCGCAATCTCAGTACCAGCTACCACCTCTTTCAATGTGTTTAGAATATATATTGCTGCAATAACCACTCATTTATAGTTATCATCCTACAGACCATAACTTACAATCCATCTCCTCCATGGTTTAGTTGGAGAACCATTCCCTTCATCATTTCAAAACTTTGTCATATAACCTGCTACAGCTGTTACAAGTTCTAATGATAATTTTCTCATACTTTTAAGCAGCTATTTATGTTAACATGCTATATAACCTATCAGGTTTACTAAACCCCCTATATACTATTAGCATGATTCCCTTGAGGACCAAAAGTCCCCTCCTATTCTTTGGGGGAACCTATTTAGATAAAACAGAGGTTATGTTCTTGTAGTCTAGTTATATTTGCAGACAATTCACTTCATACATATTTCTATAAAGCTGCATTAACATTTCATAAGATAATACTGTTACTTTATCAATGTCCAAGAGTGACCGTTTTTATCATTAGTTTTCCTCTATATGAGACCTTAGTTTCCCTGTGTACAAGAGTTAACCTCTAAAGAGCAAGAGGAAGTTATAATGTGAAAAAAGATGTTCCATATTATTTTGTCAAGTGTAAACATTAATGTGTAAATTTCTGTTTTTTATCACAAAATGTTGTTATATGTATAAGGAGAACACATGTACATTTCCTAATGTCATAACAATATATTCGCTAATGTGTTGTATACCATGGGGTCAATTTACTAATGTGCGAGCGGACATGATACGATGTAGCATATGCTGTCAGCATTTATCATTGCACCAGCAGTTCTTGTGAACTACTGCTGCAATACCACCCCATGCAGATTCGTGGACAATCGGCCGCTAGCAGGGGGTGTCAATCAACCCGATCGTATCCGAGCGGGTTGATTTCTGTCCGCCACCTCAGAGCAGGCAGACAGGTTATGGAGCAGCGGTATTTCCACGCCTGAAGGCTGTCAGGGAACATATGGCATCAAGCACCGTACGGAGCTTAATAAATTGACCCCCATTTATGTAATTTGTTCATTTAATGCTGTACCCACTAACAACCTCAATAAAAGATTTTTTTAAAAAATACTAGTTTCATAATAATTGCGGTGTTAAAACTTGCAAGCAAGGCCAGCTCACGGCTTTAGGATGCCCGTCTAGCTCTGTACTTTATTGCATCACTGCAACTAATTTTTAAAACAGGAAACAGCCGACATGGCCAAGTTAGGAAAAACGGCATGGCATAGCAGCTTACTCAATGACTGAATGTCTCACTGGTGACAGATAAGGTAACATGTTCCAAAATTTTTTCATAAATGTAACTAAATAATCTCATCCAAGAGCTATTTAAGGATCATGAAACCCAAACAAATAATTTTAAACAAATTTCCATTTAATTAAAGGAGCAGCAATACACTATAGATAGCTGATCACATCAGTTGAGCCAATGGCAAAAGGCATCTATGTACAGCCATCAATCAGCAGCTAGCTCCCAGTAGTGAAATGCTGCTCCTGAACCTACCTAGGCATGCTTTTCAACAAAAGATAACAAGAGAACAAAAATAGCTAATAGAAGTAAACTGAAAAGTTGTTAACATTGAATGCTCTATCTGAGTCATGAAAGAAAAATATTGAGTTCCAAGCCAGTTTCCATTGAGGTGGTAAAGTTTAGAAATTGGTGGTTAAGTCTATGGAATTTTTTTTATGTTACCACCAGTTTCCAAACTTTACCACCTCAATGGAAACTAGGCCTAAGTCTGGTAAATTTAAACCCAAAATGGAAGTAAGTATTACATTGTCTACTTATCCAAAGTGTTCACATTTAACATAGATACATAGAAACATCAATTGTGATGGCTGATAAGAAACCCCACATTTTTGCCCATACTTCCTATAAAATGTAAGTTTTGTTAATTCATTGGATAGCCTGATGCTTGTCCCAGGTATTCCTAAATTCCTCCACAGTGTTTGTCTTTACCACTTCTGATTACATTTTTTTTCATGAATATACCAATCTTTCTCGGAAGAAGTGCTTCTGCAAATTACTCTTGAACCTACTACCCTTCAACTTCAACCTTTGTTCTGGTGTTTTACTTTTTTGTGAAATATGCTTACCTCCTCAGCTTTATTAAGTCCCATATACTTTAAAGTATGTATTATATGCCTTTCCATTATCTCCTTTAAGTTATACTTATTTAGGTCACTGAGCTTTTCCCTGTAACTTTTATTTTTTACGCCATGCACCATTTTTGTAGCAGCCTTTTGAACAGATTATAGTAATATTTTATTTGTATCCTTCTGGAGATATTGCCTCCAAACAAGAAAAAACACTTAGCTATTAACAATGAAAGGCCAGAATAACTAAATTACGATGAGTTGCTTAACCCCTTAATGACCAGCACTGTACCCTGTAGGACGCTAGTCATTAAGCCCTTAAGGACCAGCGTTGTACCCTGTACGAGTGGGGCAGTGCAGAAATAGATGTGCAGAGGTACCCATGCATAGACGGAAACGAGTCAAGTCCTACAAAATAAAGTGTGGGAACTCACCAAGACTTCCAATACCTTCACAATAAATATTGTTTTATATATACACACACACACTGACATACACACACACACACACACACACACACACACACAGTATTTATATGTATATAACCTTTACATTCTGGTTAATGAAAGAAAATTTAGGATTCAACTGATACTTATACTAAATACTGAGAAACCAGACACACACTTTTTAGAATACATGAAGGGACATTTGTTCATAGTTGAATAATCCAAAAAGCTAAGAGCCTTAGTCAAATTTTAGGAGATGTTATTCCCTGGCCATCAGGTTAGTAAGGCACTGTAATGTAAACATCTGATATCATGATCTTGATAAGATTTGTGTGTGCTCTCATTCTGTAGTAAAAACACTGGAAATGGGATTTAAAGCAAAATTATGGTCACAAGGTGACTGTTTGTCATTTTCTTTTACCATTAACACTTATAACAAGTAAATGTGAAGCAAGTAACACTTGCAGAGGAAGCAGGAGGCATGAGGGCACTGTAACATTGAAAGCAAAACAGGTCACCTTGCACTTTGGGAAAAACCTGGCAAGGTTGAATCTGCAGCAAATGCAATATCTTGCACAGGTCAGCATTCTGCAGAGAATCTGGCCTGCTGACCATAAACTGATAGACATACAGGCACTAACATAGATAAACAGACTTATCCTACTTCAAGATGTTTCAAAACCACTTTTGATTGCAAGGACCATTTTCCTTTGTGTCTAAACATGTATTTCCTTTGCAAACCTTATCCCAGCTATCTCTGGAAGAACTAAAAGTAATTCTAATCAGGGAGAAAGCAGGAAACTGGAAGGACAAGATTCTTCCCTGCTTGATGAGCACATTTTTTCTATGGTGAAACACTGAACAACTTTAAAATAACTAAACTAGACACACATGAATGCCTGTTTAATGTCAAGGTCCAGGATGTTCATACTTTGTTTTTAACTCACATGGTGCATAGTTAGCTTCAGTTCCTCACACCCTCCTTCCTGCCCTATCCTTCCTTTCTAGGGAAGGATGAGACCTCCATGTCTGGCAGCAACTCCAGACTCCTCTTGTGTCACAGAGTCTCACCCACTTAAGGTGCAATAGTTGTATTTATGCTGAGGGGAGCTAACTATCCACAAAGCCAGCCACACAGAAATGTAAGTACCATGTGTTCCATACAGTGCGGGTTGATCACACAGCAGGACCACTGACAGGCTTGCATTTAGTGTATTGTAGGAAGTGTTACTGTCCATTACTAGAGGATATGACCAGGAGCAGCAGTGTTTACAGAAGCATTTTTTTTTCTGTCCAGGGGGAACTTAGTTCCTCCTTCAAAAATAGTACAGGAACTCAGTTCCCATGCGTTCCCACTGAACTTGACCCCCGGACACTCTTGCCCCTCTCTGCATTGGGCAGTGGTGGTGCCTATTGTAAGTTGCGTGGGAGGGTAGGAGGGAAGCGGGTGGGTGGCCCATAGCTGGAGGGCGGCGGAAGGGGCAGGAATGGGTGGGACAGCTATACTACAAGAAATAAAAAAACTCAGAGCATCAGGAAGAGGGAAGGAGGGAGGAGGAAGCAGGGAGAGGGGGATCATACAGTGGGGGTGGGATTAGAGGGTGGGAAATCAATCTGGGAGGGGGAGGATTGTAAATGAGTAGGGGACAGCTACAGTACAGAAAAAAAGTGTGTTTTATTATTTTATAAAATTTTAAAATTTTGGAAAACTGGGTACTGGCAGACAGCTGCCAGTACCTAAGATGGTGGAAGTTAGTTAGAGGGGGGAGGGTTAGAGAACTTTTTGGATGGGATCAGGGAGGTGGGAAGATAAGGGGGTAATCCTACACTGAAGATAATAATAATAATAATAATAATAATAATAATAATATTAATAATAATAATAATAAAAAAAGTCTAAAACCGCAGACTGGCAGACATATGGGGATGACCATTGGTGGGGTGGGGGAGGAAAGAGAGCTGTTTGAGAGAGATCAGGGGGTGGAAAGTGTCAGGTGAGAAGCTAATCTCTACACTAAAGCTAAACTTAACCTTACAAGCTACCTAATTAACCCTTTCACTGCTGGGAATAATTAAAATATGGTGCACATCTGCAATTAGCGACCCTCTAATTACCAAAAAGCAATGGTAAATCTATATATGTCTGCTATTTCTGAACAAAGGGATCCCAGAAAAGCTTTTACAACAATGTGTGCCATGATTGCACAAGCTGTTTGTAAATAATATCTGATCGCATTTGGCGGTGAAATTGTGGCATGAAATATACCATCATGGGCCTAGATAAATACTTTGGGCTGTCTACTAAAAAAAATATATATAGTTTTGATAGGTAAAAACAAAACAACTATTTCTGTTTAAATGTAGTAATGGCAAAAATGCTAAAAATGCTCTGGTCTTTTGGGGAAGTTTTAGTCTGAAATGCTTGGTCCTTAAAGGGTTAACAAGTTCCTTAAACTTTAACTCCAGTACTTGCTCTGGGGCTACTAATCTGTGCTTGATATCCCTAGTCTATCACAGTTACCTCATTGTGCAAATTGGAACTTTTGTCATGACTGTTAAAAAATGCTTTTTGTTCCCACTTTTGCTTTGTACACTCCTTAGGAATAGCCTACACACTTGCCAGCTGCCAGTTATAACCTACAGGTTATTCTTTACACTCAGGTTTACCTCAACCATGTAGGAATGTTGGTTATTCCCAGGTGTTGCTATTATCTTTTTTTTTTTTTTTTAATCATTGAAGGGCAAATTTACAAAAAGATACTGGCCCCTATTTAAGAAAGGTCTTGCAGACCTGATCCGACACTGAGGATCAGGTCTGCAAGACATCGCTGAATGTGGAGAGCAATACGCTCTCCGTATTCAGCATTGCACCAGCAGCTCACAAGAGCTGCTGGTGCAATGCCGCCCCCTGCAGACTCGCAGCCAATCGTCCGCCAGCAGGGGGGTGTCAATCAACCCAATTGTACTAGATCGGGTTGATTTCTGGTGATTCCTGTCCGCCTGCTCAGAGCAGGCGGACAGGGTTATGGAGCAGTGGTCTTTAGACTGCAGCTCCATAACTTGTGTTTCTGGCGAGTCTGAAGACTCGCCAGAAACACGGGCCCACAAGCTCCCTACGGAGCTTGTTAAATACGTCCCACTGACTAAACCTTGCCTTCACTTTTCATGCTAAGGGCAAGCAGGGGATGTCAATCATCCTGATCGTATCCAATCAGGATGATTACTATCCACCGTCTCAGAGGTGGTGGAGGAGTTAAGGAGCAGCCATCTTATGACCGCTGCTTCTTAACTCTTGTTTCCAGCAATCTGGAAACTATGGGGGGTAGATTCCAGCATTCACTGCTTGTTAAATCTACCCCATAGGATGGAGCAGTGTTATTTAGAGCTTAAAAAGTTATAGTCAGGATTATATGTTTTATTATGGAAGTTAGAGGAAGCCAGTGAAGGGATTGGCAGAGAGGTGCAGCAGATGAGAAGCAACGCGTATGGAAGATCAGCCTGGCAGAAACATTTATTATGGATTGTAAGGGAGATAGATGGCAGCTAGGGAGGACAGAGGGGATGGAGTTGCAATAGTCAAGGCGGGAAATGATTAGAGAGTGGATTAAATTAGTTGTGTCTTGTGTGAGACAAATGTGACCCCAAGACATCAGGCATCCCGGGGTTGGGGTAATGATAATATTATCAACAGTTAGAGAAAGTTGAGGGGTAGGGATTTTGGAAGAAGGGGGGAAAATAAGGAGCTCAGTATCAAGATGACATCAAGGATGAAATATTAGAAAGACAGTTATTGACATGAGTTAGTAAGGATAGGTCTGGTGCAGAGATGTAGAGTTGGGTATCATCAGCATACAAATGGTATTGAAACCCATGGGACTGTATTAAGGAACCTAAGGATGAGGTATAAATTGAGAAGAAAAGGGGACCATGGACAGAGCCTTGCAGTACCCCAACAGAAAGTGGTAAAGGGTAGGAGGATATGCCAGAAAAGGTAACACTAAATGTCCGGATAGACAGGTAAGAGGAGAGCCATGAGAGAGCTGTGTCACAGATGCCGAAGAATTGGTGGGTTTGGAGCAGTGTGGTAGTGTGGTCGACCATGTCAAAGACTGCAGACAGATCAAGAAGGATTAACAAAGAAAAGTGGCCTTTAGATTTTTGTTGTAATTAGGTCATTAGTAACCTTAATGATTGCTGTTTAGGTGGAGTGTTGCGGGCGATATACAGATTGCAATGGATCAAGGAGAGAGTTTAATTTGAGAAAATGTGATAAACGTTTATATACGAGCCTTTCCAAGTTTTGAAGCAAGGGTGAGTAGGGAAATAGGGCGGTAGTTGGATGGGAATGATGGATCAAGAGAGAAATATTTATTTATAAATAAATAGAACATATTTTTTTGGAAAAACATTTTCGCAATATGAAATATTTGCATTTTCATGTACACTTTTCGAGGAGAATACGTCATGGGCTTTGTGCAACATATTAGGGTTTTTGTGTTTATTTTTTTTTATTTGTCTTCTCAATTGACTTCTATGGGGATACGTTAAGTTGTTTTGCAACTTGTAATAGCTGTGCAACCCCAAATGCAAAAAAGTAACGTGCGCTGTGTTTTCGCAACTGATTTGCCGCGTGACTTGTAATCTTGCTCCAAGATAGCAGCTCCCATTCTAAAGAACTTCACAAAGCAGCACTTGTAAAGGGTTAAAATAAGAGAATGGATTAGAAAAGAGCTGCAGACATAGGAAGAAAAACAATAGCAGGGTGAGTAGTAGCCAGCTGTTAAATGCCCCTTTAATAACTGAATTGCAGGGTAAAAATCTCTGTACAAAATAAATTTATAAAAGCATTTAAAACTACCATTTTGTAAGAATAATCTGCAATGTTTTTGAGCTTATCTTCTTAAAGTACACTTAAAGGAATGTGTAGGTTCTAGTAGTAGCAGTGAGTGCATTGCTATTTGTGTGCTTTAAAAAGATAAACTTGCTGGACTGGACTATATTTTTGATTACGCTTTGTTAAAGGTGGATCTGGGAGAAAGAAAATGCTTTTGAAATAAGCTGTGACTTCAGAGTCCAAACACTGAGTCAGAAATGGTTTGTTTATTAAGAGTTTATACATACTACAGATGAGTCTTAAAATATAGCAGTGTAGTTTTTTTGTTTTGTTACACAGTTTCTAAGGAACTTGCCTGCCTTTAAAGCAATCTCTTTTACTATCAAAATTAGAAGAGATCTCTCACTTCCCCAGCTGCAGTTTGATGCATAAATGCTCAATTATTGCTTAAAAAAAGTTTTCCAAAATTAAAATTTCAATACCATATATTCCCTTTTGAAATATTGCTGTTTATACTACATTTGTGCTAAAAACAAATATTTTACTCTTTTTTTATTGTAGACTATTACCTTTCCAATGGTGGGTCTTGGTGGTCTGTAGCTGCTTAGATGCCTGAAAATTGTCAGTTTTAAATAAAGTTGTGCAATGACGTCATTTCATTATTGCGCGTGACGTCACTGCATGTAAAGTGAAGCCCCAGCGATGCCTGTCACATAATACAAGCCAGATCGCTGGGTTGGGAGTGGATGGAGGTCCCCAGATCTCCATCAAGGTGGGTGAGTGAGTGCTAGTGATGGCTCTGAGTCATTGTTTGCACCTGACTGGGTTAATGTGTTCTCAATGACTTGTTATACCAGCTGCAGAGAATAAAATGTATGATAAATTGCATTTTCAGTTTTTTTTTGTGTATATGAAATATCTAGTTTTCTGCTTTGAAACCACAGCCTATTACAGTGCATTGAGCTTGTAGGTAATATCAGATCTCATTATGTTATCATTTTCTGTACACAGATTTGCTTCCTTGTCTTATATTTGTCTGTAAACCTAAGCTCAATACTTAGAGAGAACAATGGAAAATTAACATTTTATTACTTAACTATCCTGTGCACTACTGAGAGTGTAATTTCTTCTGCTGTCTGTGTTTACTTAGTCTTATCAATAGCTTAGACTCCTGTATAGAAATGTTCAGTATAGATGTGGATACCACAAGCTAAATCAACTATTTAAAATGCCGAAATAGGGGTAAAGTAGCTACTTGTAAACAATTGAATGCTCTTAAGAAGGTAAAATGGATCATTGAGAAAAATTTAAAGGGGATCATTTTTTGGGGTAAACTTTCCCTTTAAGAATTCAGTTACTGGCCCGAGGTATTGGAAGGGACACAAGGTGGTAATGTATAATAGCTGTTTCATTTGTATTTATGTTTGTTTCATATTCTGCTGTTTGGTTGTTCTGCGTACATATGACCCTAGTCCACTCAAGACACTGCTTATGTATCCCCATCTGAACAGGCCCAAAGTTTCCTCATGGTGTAGGAGGAGATGCTGGGTGGAAAGTATGAGATGTATGTCACTAATGTTTATGTACAGTTTATACAATGTATTGCTCTAAGTTTTTGCTGCTTGTAGCCCTGATGCTCAGGGGAATTTGTATGTATATCCCAGGCAGACTTTAAATTGAAGATAGTGGCGTGGAATGTGATGGGGATCACGTCTCCTGCTAAGAGATCTATGATCTCAACACACCTCAAAGCTCTTCAGGCAGACGTGGCCCTCCTGCAAGAAACGCACTTAACTGAGTTGGAGCATGCTAAACTGCAGAGAGCTTGGGTGGAGAGGGTGATTTACACACCAGACGCGGGAAGGAAGAGGGAAGTAGCGATCTTGTTTAGAAAGGGTCTTAATGTCACTGTAACCAAATAAATTATAGACACCGAAGGTAGATAAATCTTGCTAGAGATAGTCGCCTAGATTACGAGTCTTGCGTTAGGGTTAAAAAGCAGTGTTGGCCGGTCCCAACGCTGCTTTTTAACGCCCGCTGGTGTTATGAGTCTTGAAATGACAGGCTCAACGCTCACTTTTTTGGCCATACTCGGAAATACCGCAAATCCACTTACGTCAATTGCGTATCCTCTTTTTTTCAATGGGACTTGCATAGCGCCGGTATTACAAGTCTGCCAAAAAGTGAGCAGTAGATCCTCTCCTGTCAAGCCTGGTACCGCATTTTTAAGTCAGTAGTTAAGAGTTTTACACTACAACGCTGTAGCATAAAACTCTTAACTAAAGTGCTAAAAAGTACACTAACACCCATAAACTACCTATTAACCCCTAAACCGATGCCCCCCCACATCGCAAACACTAAAATACATTTTAAACCCCTAATCTGCCGAACCGGACATCGCTGCCACTATCATAAACATATTAACCCCTAAACCACCGCACTCCCGCATCACAAACACTAGTTAAATATTATTAACCCCTAATCTGCCGGCCCTAACATCGCCAACACCTACCTACATTTATTAACCCCTTATCTGTTGCCCCCAACATCGCCGCCACTATAATAAAGTTATTAACCCCTAAACCTAAGTCTAACCCTAACCCTAACACCCTCTAACTTAAATATAATTAAAATAAATATAAATAAAATCACTACAATTCACTAAATTATTCCTATTTAAAACTAAATACTTACTTATAAAATAAACCCTAAGACGTAGATTTGGAGTTTGGCGTTAGCCGTGAAAACCAGCATTAGAGGCTCTTAACGCTGGTTTTAGGCTACCGCCGGTATTTGGAGTCACTCAAAATAGGGTCTAACGCTCACTTTTCAGCCGCGACTTTTCCATACCGCAGATCCCCTTACGTAAATTGCGTATCCTATCTTTTCAATGAGATCTTTCTAACTCCGGTATTTAGAGTCGTGTCTGAAGTGAGCGTTAGACATCTAACGACAAAACTCCAGCTGCAGGAAAAAAGTCAGTAGTTAAGAGCTTTCTGGGCTAACGCCGGTTTATAAAGCTCTTAACTACTGTACTCTAAAGTACACTAACACCCATAAACTACCTATGTACCCCTAAACCGAGGTCCCCCCACATCGCCGCAACTCGATTAAATTTTTTTAACCCCTAATCTGCCGACCGCCACCTACATTATCCTTATGTACCCCTAATCTGCTGCCCCTAACACCGCCGACCCCTGTATTATATTTATTAACCCCTAACCTGCCCCCCACAACGTCGCCTCCACCTGCCTACACTTATTAACCCCTAATCTGCCAAGCGGACCTGAGCGCTACTATAATAAAGTTATTAACCCCTAATCCACCTCACTAACCCTATCATAAATAGTATTAACCCCTAATCTGCCCTCCCTAACATCGCCGACACCTAACTTCAATTATTAATCCCTAATCTGCCGACCGGAGCTCACCGCTATTATAATAAATGTATTAACCCCTAAAGCTAAGTCTAACCCTAACACTAACACCCCCCTAAGTTAAATATAATTTACATCTAACGAAATAAATTAACTCTTATTAAATAAATTATTCCTATTTAAAGCTAAATACTTACCTGTAAAATAAATCCTAATATAGCTACAATATAAATTATATTTATATTATAGCTATTTTAGGATTTAAATTTATTTTACAGGTAACTTTGTATTTATTTTAACCAGGTACAATAGCTATTAAATAGTTAAGAACTATTTAATAGCTAAAATAGTTAAAATAATTACAAATTTACCTGTAAAATAAATCTTAACCTAAGTTACAATTAAAACTAACACTATACTATCAATAAATTAATTAAATAAACTACCTACAATTACCTACAATTAACCTAACACTACACTATCAATAAATTAATTAAATAAACTACCTACAATTAACCTAACACTACACTATCAATAAATTAATTAAATACAATTCCTACAAATAAATACAATTAAATAAACTTGCTAAAGTACAAAAAATAAAAAAGAACTAAGTTACAAAAAATAAAAAAATATCTACAAACATAAGAAAAAAATTACAACAATTTTAAACTAATTACACCTACTATAAGCCCCCTAATAATTACACCTACTATAAGCCCCCTAATAAAACAACAAAGCCCCCCAAAATAAAAAATGCCCTACCCTATTCTAAATTACTAAAGTTAAAAGCTCTTTTACCTTACCAGCCCTGAACAGGGCCCTTTGCGGGGCATGCCCCAAGAAGTTCAGCTCTTTTGCCTGTAAAAAAAAACATACAATACCCCCCCAACATTACAACCCACCACCCACATACCCCTAATCTAACCCAAACCCCCCTTAAATAAACCTAACACTAAGCCCCTGAAGATCTTCCTACCTTGTCTTCACCCTACCAGGTTCACCGATCCGTCCTGGCTCCAAAATCTTCATCCAACCCAAGCGGGGGTTGGCGATCCATCATCCGGTGCCTGAAGAGGTCCAGAAGAGGCTCCAAAGTCTTCATCCTATCCGGGAAGAAGAGGCGATCCGGACCGGCAACCATCTTGATCCAAGCGGCATCTTCTATCTTCATCCGATGACGACCGGCTCCATCCTGAAGACCTCCACCGCGGACCCATCTTCTTCCGGCGACGTCCAACTGAAGAATGACGGTTCCTTTATGGGACGTCATCCAAGATGGCGTCCCTCGAATTCCGATTGGCTGATAGGATTCTATCAGCCAATCGGAATTAAGGTAGGAATATTCTGATTGGCTGATGGAATCAGCCAATCAGAATCAAGTTCAATCCGATTGGCTGATCCAATCAGCCAATCAGATTGAGCTCGCATTCTATTGGCTGTTCCATCAGCCAATCAGAATATTCCTACCTTAATTCCGATTGGCTGATAGAATCCTACCAGCCAATCAGAATTCGAGGGACGCCATCTTGGATGACGTCCCTTAAAGGAACCGTCATTCTTCAGTTGGACGTCGCCGGAAGAAGATGGGTCCGCGGTGGAGGTCTTCAGGATGGAGCCGGTCGTCATCGGATGAAGATAGAAGATGCCGCTTGGATCAAGATGGTTGCCGGTCCGGATCGCCTCTTCTTTCTGGATAGGATGAAGACTTTGGAGCCTCTTCTGGACCTCTTCAGGCACCGGATGATGGATCACCAACCCCCGCTTGGGTTGGATGAAGATTTTGGAGCCAGGACGGATCGGTGAACCTGGTAGGGTGAAAACAAGGTAGGAAGATCTTCAGGGGCTTAGTGTTAGGTTTATTTAAGGGGGGTTTGGGTTAGATTAGGGGTATGTGGGTGGTGGGTTGTAATGTTGGGGGGGTATTGTATGTTTTTTTTTTACAGGCAAAAGAGCTGAACTTCTTGGGGCATGTCCCGCAAAGGGCCCTGTTCAGGGCTGGTAAGGTAAAAGAGCTTTTAACTTTAGTAATTTAGAATAGGGTAGGGCATTTTTTATTTTGGGGGGCTTTGTTGTTTTATTAGGGCGCTTATAGTAGGTGTAATTAGTTTAAAATTGTTGTAATTTTTTTCTTATGTTTGTAGATATTTTTTTATTTTTTGTAACTTAGTTCTTTTTTATTTTTTGTACTTTAGCAAGTTTATTTAATTGTATTTATTTGTAGGAATTATATTTAATTAATTTATTGATAGTGTAGTGTTAGGTTAATTGTAGGTAGTTTATTTAATTAATTTATTGATAGTGTAGTGTTAGGTTAATTGTAGGTAATTGTAGGTAGTTTATTTAATTAATTTATTGATAGTATAGTGTTAGTTTTAATTGTAACTTAGGTTAGGATTTATTTTACAGGTAAATTTGTAATTATTTTAACTATTTTAGCTATTAAATAGTTCTTAACTATTTAATAGCTATTGTACCTGGTTAAAATAAATACAAAGTTACCTGTAAAATAAACATAAATCCTAAAATAGCTATAATATTGATATAATTTATATTGTAGCTATATTAGGATTTATTTTACAGGTAAGTATTTAGCTTTAAATAGGAATAATTTATTTAATAAGAGTTAATTTATTTTGTTAGATGTAAATTATATTTAATTTAGGGGGGTGTTAGTGTTAGGGTTAGACTTAGCTTTAGGGGTTAATACATTTATTAGAATAGCGGTGAGCTCCGGTCGGCAGATTAGGGGTTAATAATTGAAGTTAGGTGTCGGCGATGTTAGGGAGGGCAGATTAGGGGTTAATACTATTTATGATAGGGTTAGTGAGGCGGATTAGGGGTTAATAACTTTATTATAGTAGCGCTCAGGTCCGGTCGGCAGATTAGGGGTTAATAAGTGTAGGCAGGTGGAGGCGATGTTGAGGGGGGCAGATTAGGGGTTAATAAATATAATACAGGGGTCGGCGGTGTTAGGGGCAGCAGATTAGGGGTACATAAGGATAACGTAGGTGGCGGCGCTTTGCGGTCGGCAGATTAGGGGTTAATTATTGTAGGTAGGTGGAGGCGACATTGTGGGAGGCAGATTAGGGGTTAATAAATATAATATAGGGGTCGGCGATGTTAGGGAAGCAGATTAGGGGTACATAGGGATAATGTAAGTAGCGGCGGTTTACGGAGCGGCAGATTAGGGGTTAATAATAATATTCAAGGGTTAGCAATAGCGGGGGCGGCAGATTAGGGGTTAATAAGTGTAAGGTTAGGGGTGTTTAGACTCGGGGTACATGTTAGAGTGTTAAGTGCAGACGTAGGAAGGGTTACCGCATAGCAAACAATTGGGCTGCGTTAGGAGCTGAACGCGGCTTTTTTGCAGGTGTTAGGTTTTTTTTCAACTCAAACAGCCCCATTGTTTCCTATGGGGGAATCGTGCACGAGCACGTTTTTGAGGCTGGCCGCGTCCGTAAGCAACTCTGGTATCGAGAGTTGAAGCTGCGTTAAAAATGCTCTACGCTCCTTTTTTGGAGCCTAACGCAGCCATTATGTGGACTCTCAAAACCAGAGTTATTTTTATGGTGCAGCCAGAAAAAAGCCGGCGTTAGTTTTTCGGGTCGTTACCGACAAAACTCCAAATCTAGCCGTAAAATAGCTACAATATAACTAATAGTTACATTGTAGCTATCTTAGGGTTTATTTTTATTTTTCAGGCAACTTTGTATTTATTTTAACTAGGTAGAATAGTTATTAACTATTTAATAACTACCTAGTTAAAATAAATACAAATTTACCTGTAAAATAAAACCTAACCTAAGTTACAATTACACCTAACACTACACTATAATTAAATTAATTACCTAAACTAAATACAATTAATTACAATTTTAAGTACGAAAAAAATAAAACACTAAATTACAGAAAATAATAAAATAATTACAAGATTTTTAAACTATTTACACCTACTCTAACCCCCCTAACAAAATAAAAAATCCCCCCAAAATATAAAAGCCCCACCCTACACTAATTTACAAATAGCCCTTAAAAGGGCCTTTTGCGGGGCATTGCCCCAAAGTAATCAGCTCTTTTACCTGTAAAAAAAAATACAATTCCCCCCCAACATTAAAACCCACCACCCACACAACCAACCCTACTCTAAAACCCACCAAATCCCCCCTTAAAACCTAACACTAACCCCTTGAAGATCACCCTATCGTGAGATGTCACTCAACCGGGCAGAAGTGGTCCTCCAGACGGGCATAAGTCTTCATCCAGATGGCATCTTGTATCTTCATCCATCCGGCGCGGAGCGGCTCCATCTTCAAGACATCCGATGCAGAGCATCCTCTTCATCCGGAGTCTTCTTCAACAATGACGGTTCCTTTAAGTGACGTCATCCAAGATGGCGTCCCTTAAATTCCGACTGGCTGATAGAATTCTATCAGCCAAGCGGAATTAAGGTAGGAAAAATCCTATTGGCTGATGCAATCAGAGAATAGGATTGAGCTCGCATTCTATTGGCTGATTGGAACAGCCAATAGAATGCAAGCTCAATCCTATTGGCTGATTGGATCAGCCAATAGGATTGAACTTCAATCCTATTGGCTGATTGCATCAGCCAATAGGATTTTTCCTACCTTAATTCCGATTGGCTGATAGAATTCTATCTGAAGAAGACTCCGGATGAAGAGGATTTTCCACGCCGGATGGATGAAGATAGAAGATACCGTCTGGATGAAGACTTCTGCCCGTCTGGAGGATCTCTTCTGCCCGGCTTGAATGAAGACTTCTGCCCGTCTGGAGGACCACTTCTGCCCGGTTGGGTGAAGATGTATCATGGTAGGGTGATCTTTAAGGGGTTAGTGTTAGTTTTTTTTAAGGGGGGAGTAGGTGGGTTTTAGAGTAGGGTTGGTTGTGTGGGTGGTGGGTTTTAATGTTGGGGGGAATTGTATTTTTTTTTTACAGATAAAAGAGCTGATTACATTGGGGCAATGCCCCACAAAAGGCTCTTTTAAGGGCTATTTGTAATTTAGTGTAGGTTAGGGCTTTTTATTTTGGGGGGCTTTTTATTTTGTTAGGGGGATTAGATTAGGTGTAATTAGTTTAAAAATCTTGTAATTATTTTATTATTTTCTGTAATTTAGTGGGGTTTTTTTCATACTTTAGATAATTTTTTTAAATTGTAATTAATTGTAATTAATTTAGTTTAGGTAATTAATTTAATTATAGTGTAGTGTTAGGTGTTATTGTAACTTAGGTTAGGTTTTATTTTACAGGTATATTTGTATTTATTTTAACTAGGTAGTTATTAAATAGTTAATAACTATTTAATAACTTTTGTACATAGTTAAAATAAATACAAAGTTGCCTGTAAAATAAAAATAAACCCTAAGCTAGATATAATGTAACTATTAGTTATATTGTAGCTATTTTATGGATTATTTTATAGGTAAGTATTTAGTTTTAAATAGGAATTATTTAGGTAATTGTAGTAATTTTATTTAGATTTATTGCAATTATATTTAAGTTAGGGGGGTTAGGGTTAGACTTAGGTTTAAGGGTTAATAACTTTATTATAGTGTTGGCGATGTTGTGGGCGGCAGATTAGGGGTTAAAAAATGCATTTATGTTGCGGCGACATTGGGGGCAGCAGATTAGGGGTTAATAAATATAATGTAGGTGTCGGCGATGTTGGGGGCAGTAGATTAGAGGTTCATAACTATATTGTAGGTGGCGGCAGTGTCCGGAGCGGCAGATTAGGGGTTAATAATATAATGCAGGTGTCGGCGATGTCGGGGGCAGCAGATTAGGGGTTAATAAGTGTAAGATTAGGGGTGTTTAGACTTGGGGTTCATGTTAGGGTGTTAGGTGTAGACATAAAATGTTTTTCCCCATATGAATCAATGGGGCTGCGTTAGTTGCTGAATGCTGCTTTTTTGCAGGTGTTAGGTTTTTTTTCAGCCCGCTCTCCCCCATTGATTCCTATGGGGAAATCATGCACAAGCATGTTTTACCTGCTCACCGCTAACGTAAGCAGCGCTGGTATTGAGGCGAGATGTCGAGCTAAATTTTGCTCTTCGCTCACTTTTTTGCGGCTAACGCCAGGTTTGTAAAAACCCATAATACCAGCGCTGTCTGTAAGTGAGTGGTGAGCTTAAACTGCTCATTAGCACCACATCCCTGTTAACGCAAAACTCGTAATCTAGGTGAGTGTTTTTAGGCAATAAATATCATTTGTGCAATGTGTATGGCCCCAATAATTGTAAAAAAACTTTTGGCGACACCTGCAAGATACACTACTGGTGACAGCAGATTCACCAATTATAATTGGAGGGGACTTTAATGTAGCACAGGAGACACCATTAGATTTAGGGATCCTACTAGGCCCCAGGGTGGAGTGACAAGAAAAAGCAAAAATGAGCGCACAGGTCAATCCACCATTACTAATCTCAAAAAAATATTATTTAATAGACAGTTGGAGGGTTCATAACCCAGACAACAGGGATTATACATGTTTAGCCAAGTCATTTTATTCATTATCGAGGATAGATTTCTTTCTCACATCCCCAATGGTCAATGCTAATGTGGTAGATATAGGTATATCCACAATAATGATTTTGGATCATGCCCCAATATGGTTGACAATAGAGGAGACCCCAGGTAGATCACACAAGGCATCCTGGAAATTCCCTAAGTTCTTAGCCCATAGCCACGATTTCAAAACACACTTGCAGACTGCGTGGAATGATTACGCTACACATAATGTAGATGCGAGTTGTAGAGAGGACTTATACTGGCACACTTCTAAAGCGGTTATGAGGGGCGAGATAACATCTTACACTGCTAATTACTGTAGGGAAAAAATGCTAGTGGGACTGACTAATTAGGTGACAACCACATACTGTAATTATTTAAACAACCCCACTAATGAAACGAGAAATGCCTATTATGAAAATAAAGAAGAGAAGATTACCTATTTACACTCTCTAGAGGAAACATATAACACACATAGACAGGGGATATTTTACAGGATGGGTAACAAGTTGGGTAAATTGCTTTCCAACGTAGTGAAAACATGCACACCTAGAACATACATACAAGCTATGCGAAAGGGGGAAGCCAGGGCAATGACTACATCTGAGATTATGGGTATACTGAGGGAATATTTCCACACATTATATAAGAAACAGGAGGTAGACACACAGGCACAGGAGCAATTCTGGGAACATATAAAATTGCCACGAATCATGAGCGAACAGACAGAGCAAATTAATTCACCAATAGGGCTGCAGGAGGTAAGACAGGCTATTTAAACTCTCCAGGGGGAAAGGCGGCTGGCCCTGATGGACTACCCGTGGAGTATTATAAACTGCTGACTGCGGAGGTCTCACCTGTTCTCAGGGATTTATAAAACCAATACCTACGCAAGGACAATATTCCTAGCTCTCAATTCACTGACATGCATATATGCCTGACACTCAAACCAGAGAAAGACCAGGAATTACCGGGCTTATACAGGCATATCTCACTGCTTAACAGAGACTATAAATTGCTGGCAAAGATAATGGCAGACAGACTAGCAAACATACTCCCCCACGTGATACACCTGGACCAAACAGGGTTCATTAAAATAGGACATTGACCAATAATATCAGGAAGGTGCTGGTGGTTACTAATCATTACTGGGAGGGGAACAAGGGGGGAAGGGGGGAGGAACTGTCGGACGCCTGTCTCCTGTCATTAGACATGGAGAAGGCATTCGACAGAGTTGAGTCGTCCAACCTGTTTGACGCCTTGGAGAGATTTGGTTTTCAAGGAAATTTCATACGTTTGTTACACAAATTATACAACAACCCAAAAGCCTCATTAATAGTAAACTGACAGCTGTCTGCTCCCTTTTTGCTAGCGAGGGGTACCAGACAGCCCATTGTTGCCCCTGTTATTTGCTTTGGCCATAGAGCCAATGGCTATCCACCTAAGGGAGTTGTTAGAGGGTATCGAGGTGTATTCTGAGAAAGTAAAGATCTCGCTGTATGCGGATGATACGCTGGTTATTTGTTCACAACCCAGAAGCAGCCATTCCGTTAATAATGGCAGATTTAGAAAGATTTGGTAGTTTCTCAGGGTTTAAAATAAACGTGGATAAATCAGAGCTGCTTTGGCTGTGACGGGGAAAAGCGGAATCACCACTAGACTTGCAGTTTTAGATAGTGACACGTTCATTCAGATACTTGGGGATTCATATTGCTGCAAATCCCTCTCAGTGGTACACGCTTAACATTACCCCTGTATTTTGCAACACAGAAGAGACCTTGAGAAAATGGCTGCATTTGCCACTGTCTCTGATGGGTAGGGTGAGCATAATAAAAATGGTAGTCTTTCCCCATTTGCTGTTTGTGTTACAAGCGCTTCCTTTGTTACTCAATCGCAGGGATATCACTATCCTACACTCGGCATACTCGAGATTCCTGTGGCAAGATAAAAAGAAACTAATAGGAATGTATAAACTCTTCAATCCCAAACACCAATGAGGATTAAAACTGCCTAACACAAAGTGGTACAACTGGGCAGAGCTCTCTAAAATAGCATTAGACTGGCTGACAGGGGTAGGTAAATTCACATACAAGGGACTGGAAGAGGGGATCACCTCCCCAATTACACTAGCATCACTCCCGCTCCTTAAGCAGGCACAACACCCAGACCAGGATAGGAATAATTTAATTTTCAGGGGACCAATTATAGCTTGGAGGAAAATGTCAAAAGAATGGGGTAAGAAGGGTTCAGGCACCAAACTAAAGCCAATTAGAGGAAACATGGAATTCATTCTGGGAATCACAGGGGGCCGTACAGACAATGGGAGTTAAAAGGTCTCAGGCTGGTTGAGCAATTACTTGATAAGGTAAACAAATGCATTTTATCTTTTAATCAGATTAAGGAAAAATACCAGATACCACAACAGCAATACTTTGCGTATCTACAGGTTTGACATTTTGTCAATTCTATGATCAGATTAGAAGACTCCATCTGGGACACTTCACACTGGGACATGCTGCACTCACTAGCGAAGCAGGGGTATAGCTCTATAACCTTTCAGTACAATCTCCTGATGATGGCTAAGTCAGACGCAGTGTTAGACAGGGTGATACAGCAGTGTAGGGAAGGAGACCAGGTTATCCTGAGAAAGGAGGATGTGTTTTTAAGTTTTGAGGGAGTTAGGGCCGCCATGATTTCAGCGGATCTAAGGGAGTCGCATTACAAATTAATGCATAGGGCATACATCACTCCAAGACAATGGGCTAAGTGGACGGAACCAGAGGCAAATATATGTGGAAAGTGTTTACACCCAGATCCGTCTTATGAGCATCTGTTTTGGCGCTGCCCCAAGTTAGTAAGATTCTGGAAGCAAATTGAATACTGGCTGCAGATGGTGCTGGGAATAGAGGTTTAGCTAGATTGGGAAGGGATTTTACAATTGATGGGAGGTGAGGAAGGCCCAAGTCATAATAGACTAGTCAACAATATATTGTTATTGGCCAGGAAACTTATTTTGAAGAAGTGGTGTGTCAAAGCCCCATCTGCAACTCAAAACATCATTGAAAAAGCAATTATTTATTGAACAGGCAGATGTTAAGGGAGACGTGTCAGTTTGCATCAGGCAATTTTTCAAGAAGTGGGAGAAATATATACTCACCCTGACTGCAGGCTTACATAGGCAAGTAGTAGCACCATTTGTAAGGGCTCCTTATATCTTAGAGGAACAACTGAGGGAAAACTGATGTATCCCTGAGTGAAAGATGCCTCACACACTAACAGTTTAGACCATAGGAGGACCAAGTTAAGGTTAGTTAGGATTGTTTAGTTTAGGATGGTTAACAAATAAAACAGAAAACTGTTGGAGAATTCAGAGTTTGACGTGATCATAATTCTTAGGTGCAGAGACAGACAGGTAGATGCATAAAACGCAGATTGTCTGGTCATGGTTGTACACTACAAGTTTTGGAACACATCTAGCAATTGTGTGCATGTAATATATTCTGAACATTTCCATTAATTGTTGAACCCTGTACGATAGCGTCACAGATGCAGAGACAGATAAATAAATGTATAAACGCAGAATGTCCTGTTGTTGTGGTGTACTACAAATTTCTGAACAGATCCAGCAATTGTACACATGTATTATATTATGAACATTTTCATAACTTGTTGAACTCTGTCCGATAACATTGACTGTATAATTATTTTTTTATTATTATTTTTTTTGCTGTAATGCTCCAAAATTCTCTTAATAAAAAATAGTTTGAAAAAAAAAATAATAATTCAGTTACAAAATTTCACATGTATTTCTGTTTTCACTGTCTTGCTCTCATAGCAGCGTCCTTAGCTAGATGGAGAAAGGGGGTAGCATTTCAATGTGAAATACTGCTGTGAGAAGGATTAATCATTTTGTTTTGTTTTGAGAACACTTGTTATGTTGACTAACACAAATGCTACAAAATATGATTGACATAATATTACACATACCTGTTACACAGTTTTGATTATTAAACTTGCCAAGTGGGGCAGGAGAAGTTTCTGGGCAACATCTGATAAAATATATTTCTGTCATATTTTCTGTGTTGTGATGCTATACCTGGTCATAGGCATTCTTCTTCCCACTCTTGTACGCTGATCTTAATGCATTATTAAAAATCCGAAGATAGGTAGCATTTATGGTTTAATCATTACCTTTCTTATAAGCTGATTACTTATGTATACTGTATGATTGTAATACATTCATAATAAACACTGCTACTGTTATACTGCATTATTGGTGAGAGTGTGCCCTGTTCTCCAGACATAACACTCTTGGAAACAGAATATCACAGAGGGAAAAAAAGTTAACAAGAGACCACCTAGGAGTGATATAAAGTCTGTTTGCAGCAAATACAAATTAAACTAAAATAATGTCACTACAGTTTAACTTGCCTTTGTCTCTAGTCTACTATACATATTACTTTTCTGTCAGATAAATAAGCATATTGTGAATTTTGAGAATAATTTTTCTGCATAGAAAATAAGAAATAATTCAGTAAGACCAGCATGTGTAAAATGCTTTCAGCATTTCACTAGAACTGTGAGAGAGCTTCAGACATACCATGGGAACTTCCCTGTTCAGCCCAGGGAACTCCCTTTCTCTTTCCACTTTCTGAAGCTGTCAGTTTTAGTCATAAAGTATAAAAATATAATGTTAAATTTAAAAATAAATTCTCAACACTAATTCTAAGGAACAACAATATTTCGAATTATATACAGTAAATTTAAACATTTGACTTGTAATCATATTTTTTTTTTACTGAGAAACACAAGGATTCAAAGTCCTTATGTAATTTCCCTAGACACTTGATTGCTGGGAGCTGTACAGCTGTCTGTGAGTATCCAGAGCTGTGAGTTTACAGTGACATAGGATGTGTACCTGTACCCATTTCAGTTTTGAAAATATAGTCAATTTCCATGTTTTCTATATGAAATAACATAATGTTTTTGCACCCTTGTGTGTGTGTGTCTCAGTTTGTCTGATTTAAAGCATGTATTGTGTGGCTGTAGGTAGGAACCCAGGAGGGAAGAGACTTTGATGTGGTTCGGGGCTTAAAAAACATTTGGCCAAATGCAACCAAATCTTCAATTTTTTCCTTAAAAATGCTTTGTGCTTGCAAGATAGTGCCAGACTTTCTGTGTGTTGTATTTTCCCTATGGGCTGGTCAGTGGTTAACTGCCTTGGTTGCTGGGAGATGTACAGCTGTTAGTTTTACAGTAACATAGGATGTGTACCCAGTCTAGTTTAAGAATGCAGCCCATTTCAGTGTATTCTATGTGTCTATGGTAATTCCATAATGCCTTTCCACCCTTGTGTGTTTCTGAGTTTGTCAAATTGAAAGCATGCATTGTGAGGCTGTATTTAGGGACCTAGGAGGGAAGAGATCTTGATGTGGTCCTGGGCTTAACTGTTGGGTCAAATGTAAATAACTCTTCCATTTTTGCTTTTATATGATATGTTAGGCTGTCCAAATCTAAACGTACAGTTAAATCTTTTAAGATCCCAATAGATCCATATTGTCCATTTGAAAGTTCAAATCACTATAAAAAGTTATTTTTTAACTTACAAATGTGCTAGATAATATTATTGATTAGAACATTTAAGTTTACATTTTGGCACATTATGGCACTAGAAAATGTTCATGATCAAAACCATAGTAACTCAATTTTCCAGAGCAAACATGATGCATTCTGGGACATATCAGTCACTTTTTTTTTCTTTCAGAAACATTACATTTCTGAGAATACTGCTGAGTTTAATTGCAAAGGAAATTTTTAGTATATTGCTACTTACATTGAAGTAATCTCAAGTCTGCAAAATGTTCAGTTTCACTTGGAAACAAGCTGGCAATTCATGTAGGGAATTATACCTTTTATGTGATATTCAAACACTGGCTACAAATGATAAAATAACATATTTTATAGTCATATAAAGTTGTTGTATTGTCCACAAAAAAAAAAATATTATCAACATAAAAAGCCTACAAATAAAGAAATAAAAGCATGAATAGAGCATGACATATACTGCTTGTGTTGATAAGTAGAGGAGGATATGAGAGCCCTATTCACATTGTTAACATAAACACATTCAAAAAATCTACAATTAAAAAATAATAACCTTACTAATATCAATAAACTGATAGAAATATGCCTACAGTATGCAACACTTCTTATAAGCAGACAAAATGCTCAGTATCTATTAGAAATAATCTGGCACTTTTTAATGTTGTATTCAAACCCTGGCTGCAATACAAAAATAACATATTTTACATTCCAATAAAGATATTGTATTGTAAAAAAAAAAAAAAAAAGAACACAGTATATATTGGGCAGGAATATAAGTGGTGGTAGCTTTTGCTCGTGCGTAAACTTTGCAAGAAGTAAGTCTTTTGAGCGCATTAGGTATTTTGCTATATCACGACCGCCTTAAAGTGTACTACTCATAGAAGTCAGTATAGAATGCAAAAGACAAATTTGACACCTATCGCTTGTACGCTAACCCATCAGACGTTATTAGTATTTCACTGTTCAATGTTCTTCACTTACAGAACAATGTAATATATATATATATATATACACACACACAGAGAGAAGCACACTCACAGGAACAAACAACTGGATCAATAATATTGTTAGCCTGTTCTATGGTAATTTACCACCTGGGTGCAGCTTCTTTTAGCCCAGTAATGCTTTTCACAGAGAAGAACTCTCCTGTAGTATATCAGTCTGATCCCGCCTATTACAGTCAGTCCAGTGCCGAAATACCATGCAATTCCTCTCTGAACAAGGAACACAGCAACCCCAGATGATCGTTTCGGCCTTCATTGGGCCTTGTCAGTGAGGTGTAGCCATATTCCTTTAAGCACACTGAGCAAGGAGTCCACGTCTGGTTTCCCCTTTTTCCCATAGGGAGACTAAATACACACAGAGAGAAGCACACTCACAGGAACGAACAACTGGCTCAATAATATTTTTAGCCTTTTCTATGGTGATTTACCACCTGGGTGCAGCTTCTTTTAGCCCAGTAATGCTTTTCACAGAAAAGAACTCTCCTGTAGTGTGCTTCTCTCTGTGTGTAATTAGTCTCCCTATGGGAAAAAGGGGAAACCAGACGTGGACTCCTTGCTCAGTGTGCTTAGAGGAATATGGCTACACCTCACTGACGAGGCCCAATGAAGGCCGAAACGATCGTCTGGGGTTGCTGTGTTCCTTGTTCAGAGAGGAATTGCCTGGTATTTTGGTGCTGGACTGACCGTAATAGGCGGGATCAAACTCATATACTACAGGAAAGTTCTTCTCTGTGAAAAGCATTACTGGGCTAAAAGAAGCTGCACCCAGGTGGTAAATCGCCATAGAACAGGCTAACAATAGTATTGAGCCAGTTGTTCATTCCTGTGAGTGTGCTTCTCTCTGTGTGTATTTAGTCTCCCTATGGGAAAAAGGGGAAACCAGACGTGGACTCCTTGTTCAGTGTGCTTAGAGGAATATGGCTGCACCTCACTGACGAGGCCCACAATAGGCCAAAACGTACATCTGAGGTCGCTTCTCGGGCCTTTGGCTGGGATCAAGTGCAGTTTTCTGTGCTTGGTCTTGGTTGAAAGATTTGCTGCCTGGAGACCTGCTCCTTCAGCCTGGGGTCCTTTCCCTTTCGGGGTTTGGGCTCCTGCTGCTATTGGGGGGTGGCTACTCCTTAGGCGTAGAACAACTGGGTAGTAGGGCCGTCCCCTTGGCCTTGTGGCATCATCCCTAGACTTCAGCCACATGCTGCTTTTGGGGGGGCGCTCTGAAATCCAGCCTAAAGAGGCAATAGGACAATTATGGCTACCAATGTGCCAAACGTTCCCCATACACTTCGGGTGTTGATTTCTGAGGACTTCTGAGAGACAATTGATTTGGCTCATGTCCAGCGTTTGTTTTGGAGGGTGTTTTGAAGATGCCAAAAGCAAGTTTGCATTGTGTTCAGTCTTTCCCTTCAAGAGGGATTTTTTAAATGGCTTTCACCGATGAGCATCATTTACAGACCTGCTATCAACGGACTATTGATATGGCTGCTGCTCCAGAGTTGGTGGGCATGAGATTTGTTGCCTGTGTGCAGAGGGAGAGAAGAATCCCGGTGACAGTACATATGTACAACCCTTGGGTCACTGATGTGGAAATTTGTCTGTTTCTTTTTCGCTACTTTGATAATGTTCAAGGAGGTAGCAAGCTGAAGAATCAATTTGGGACTTTCAATGGAAAGTGCAGGTTCTGGGTACGGTTTGTGCCAGAAGACTTTCGCCACTGGTGGAAATAGAGGTTTCCTATACTATGATGACATGCCTCTGTTTTGCCGTAGTTGAACTTGCAACCTGTTTGGTCACATTGCTGAAAATTGCCCAGGTGCCAGATGTCGAAATTGCGGTGAGGAGGATCATCTTGTTGCCCACTGTAGTAAATGCCGGACCTGTGACCTGTGTGGTTCTTCAAGTCATCTGTGCAGGATGTGTCCTTTGATGATGTTGCAGGGGCTTGATAGAGTGAAGCCTTCCTAGGCTGATGTTGCAAAAAAAAACATCTTCAGTTGTGGTTGAGCCATCTGTGAATGAGGAGGTCTCTGATGAGGCATTGATCTCTATATTACCTCCTTTGTTTAAGAAAACTGCAGTTGGGGTCCCTGTCAGAGAGGTGTCTTATGCTCCTGTGGTGGTTCCTGTGGCTGAGAAGGTGGAGGAAGCCCAATCTAATCTTCAGGAGGTGGATCTTGCTACATCTAATGTGATAGCTGCTTCCGATGTTCTTGAAGCCCTGTTGCCCAATTCTGTGGATGATACTGCTGCTATTCCTGGGACAGAGAATTTTTCCTTCACTGAGTCATCTTGTGATCCTGCTCCTGATGCTGTTCTTGGTGAAGGGGAGAACATTGATTGGTCTGCTGTTGTGTCCTCTGGTTCTGAGGAGGATATGGACACTGCAGGAAAAAAATCTGCCTCCAAGTGGAAAAATGGTGCAGATTCTGATGGATGGGAGAGTCCTGATTTGGATCTACCAGTAGTTAAGAGTGTAGATCCAGATACTGCAAGTGATGCTGACTCTTTAATTTCAGAGTTTCATTCTGTCTCTACTAAAGACATTCCCTCTGACTCAAGCCAGTGTATAGGTGACTTTTCTGATACCTCTTCTGTTGGTTATCTAGATAAAAGAGATGTGAACCAACTTGCTGAAGTTACTGGTTATGAGGCTGGCAAGGGGGAGCCTAGGAGGTTGGCACGTCACAGAGGCAGATTTAAAGGATCTCCTTTGAGTCCTAAGAAAAAGAAAGAAAAGAAGAAGTCCTGATGTTATTTTTTTTCCTGTTTGTTTGTTTTTCTTTAAAAAAATGTATGATGTTTCTGACCATTTCTTCCCTTAATGTCAGGTGTATGAAAACTATAGCAAGTAGAGCTGCAATTTTTAAGTTATTATCTGTATTTTCTGCTAATATTTTTTGTTTGAGGAATGTGGTCTCTCTGAACATCCTAAATGTGCTGACTGGGAATATGGTCCTAAAGTATGGTCTTGTTCTTCTGATAGGAATGGGGGGTGGGAGTTTTGTTTAAGGGGTTTTGTTTATCTATCCTTAATGTAGTTCATATTGTCCCAGGTTGGGTTCTTTTTGTTAGTTTTAGTTTTTGTGGGACTGTTTTTCATTTGTTTAATGTATATGCTTCTCCAAATAGGATAGAACGTTTGCTTAATTTTGAAACATTAAAGTTTTTTCAGCCAGGCCGAGAGCCAACTTTTTTGGTTGGGGATTTTAATTTTATTATTAAGAATGGGGACAGAGAGGGTGGGAGTGATTGTAGGGTGGATAGCTCAGGGAAGTTTTTAGTTGATCTGCTTAAATATTTCGGTTTGAAGGATGCCTTCGGGTCCATTTCATTTTCAGGGGATGGTTTTACTTTCTTTAGGGATAGTGGTGGGATAAAATCACGAATTGATTTTTGTTTTTTATCTAAATTTCTATGTGTTGATGATTTTTCTTTAAAGCGGATGCCCTTTACGGATCATGCACTTTTGATGTGTAAGGTGAATTGTGTTTGGAAGATGAATGTGGATTTGTTAGAAGATGAGAAGATTAAGGGTCAGTTTGTTTGGATGTATGAAAGGTGGCGTGAAAGTGTGATTTTAGTAATGTGCTTATGTGGTGGGAATGGTTGAAGGTGGAAATAAAAAGGGTTTTTTATTAAGAAAGGCTGTGAGAAAGGTAGAATGGAAAGGGAGTTGTATGATAAATGGTATCTGAGGTTGTTGTATTTGTATGAATTGAGAAATTGTGGTATTGATGTGCATGAGGAAATTGCTGAAGCAAGAAAGATAATTAAAAAGTGTATGCATGAAAAAGGAAAGAAAAATGTTTTTATGGCAAGATTGGAGAAAATGGAAAAGGATGTAGTAAATATTGTAGTAAATATTTTTTTAAGAAAGCTTTTGAAGGAAAGACTGGTTTTGTTAGTGTTTTTGATAAGGTTGAGTGTGAAATTAATGGTACGGATGGTGTTTTGCGTGAAGTTCATGAGTTTTACAGTGAGCTGTATAAAGAAAAACAAGAGATGTTTTATTGGAAAGGGAGTTGTTGGAAGACATTGAGGTTAAGTTGGAAAAATATGATAATGATTTGTTAGAAAGGGATCTAAGTTTGTATGAGATTGTAGAGGTTGTTAGTAGTTTTAAGAATGGGAAGGTACCTGTTTGTGATGGTTTGCCTGTTGAATTTTATACTTGTTTTTTTAATTTGATTGGGGTGGATATGTTGGATGTTTGTAAGTTTAATTTTAGAATGAATGTTTTGCCTGTTTCAATGAGGAAAGGTTTGATTGTTTTGTTATTTAAAAAGGGTGATAAGAGAGATTTGAGGAATTGGAGGCAGATTACGCTGTTGAATGTTGACTATAAGGTTATTGCAAAGGTGTTGGCAAATAGAATGCATGGAGTGATTGGTAAGGTTGTGGGTGAAGAGCAAGTGCGTGCTGTTCCTGGGTGTCAGATTTCTGAAAGTTTGTTGTTACTACGTGATGTACTGTGGTATGTGAGGGAGAGGATGAGGTCTGTTGCTGTTGCTATTGTGGATTTTGAAAAAGCGTATGATAGGGTAGTGCATGATTTTATGTTTCATGTTTTAGAACGTTAAGGTTTTTCTGGTAAGATTATTGGATGCTTTAAATGTTTGTATTGTGATATTGTGAGTCAAGTTCAGGTTAATGGTTTTATGACTGAGGAATTTTGTGTTAAATCTGGAGTGCGTCAAGGATGTCCTTTGTCTCCTGTGTTATTTGTATGTGTCATTGAGCCATTGTTAACTAGTTTGAGGAAGGATAAATTAGTTAGAGGTGTGAGTGTTCCTGGTAGTAATGGAAGGTGTTTAAAAGTGATTGGGTATATGGATGATGTGAGTGTGGTATGTGAGACTCAGTCTGGTTTGAGGAGGGTGAAAACTTAGTTGAATGTTTTTGTATGGCAAGTGGTTTCAGAGTTAATTGGAATAAGTGTAAAGTTAAAGTTTTTGGTAATGATAGGGAGATTGATTCCTGTGGATGGCCTGTGACTGACGGTGCAATTGAGGTGTTGGGTGTGAAATTTGATGTGGATTTGAAAGGCTTGGAAATTTGGGAGAATGTTTTTGATAAAGTGAGTAGAAAACTTCAGTTTTGGTCTTTAAGGACTTTATCTTTGGAAGGAAAAATGTTAGTTATTAAATCGGTTTTGATCCTATTATGTTATATTTGGCGTTAGTTTTTCCGCCTCCTGAGAGGATTTTTCGGAGAATTTTGAGAGTGTTGTTTTCTTTTTTCTGGAGTTCTGGTATGGAGCGTTTGAAAAGAGATGTCATTGTTAAGAGTAAGAATGTTGATGGTAAGGGTTTCCAAATGTGGAGAGATTTTTCACTGTGAAATATGTTAGTAGGTGTGTGGTTCTGAGTGGTAAGGATAGCATGGCTGGTTGTACGGTAAAGTATGCTTGTGGAAATGTTTTAAGATGATATGGTTTGTTTGAGATTGATAGAAAGAAACCGGTATGTTTAGCTGTTCCGTGGTTTTATGTAAGGGTGTAATGTTGGATTAAAAAATATGGTTTGGAGAATGATAGTAGGGAGATGTGGTGTGCAAACAGAATGGTGTTGAAAATGTTGGAGAAGAAGGAAGGTCTTGAGTTGATTGGGGGTTTGAATGAAAATGAATGTGTGTTGGTATGGAAAAATGTGTATAATAAGTATTTGATGAATAGGCAGAAAGATATTAGTTGGATGAGTGTGCATAAGTGTTTGCCAACAAGGGATTTTCAGAGAATGCATCGTTTAGTGGCTTCAGAAGTGTGTCCTAGAGATGGTTGTTTTCAAAGCGAGAGTGTTATTCATTTGTTTTGGAATTGTGAGTATGCTAGGGATGTTTGGAGAAGTTTGAAAAGGATGATTAAGGGTTTGACTGGAGTGCATTTTTTTTTACTTTTAATATGATGATGTATGGTATGTGTGGAAGTGGTGTGGAAAAGGAGAAAGCAAGATTGAAATGGTTGTTGGCATGTTGTGTGAAGGAGGTGTTGTGGGATGTGCGTAATATTTTGATTTTTAAGAAAGGTAGTTACTGTAGGTAATTGTGTGGGTATGATCCGTGGGAAGTTGTTTTTGTATTTTTCTTTTGATAGGAGGTGATATGGGGAATTAGATTCTGAAGGCATCTGGAAGACAAAGAAGTAAAAGGATTGGATTATTTAGTTTTTAGTTTTTTTTTCTCCATTTTGTTTTTGTCTGTATTTGAAATATGTTTAATTTTATTTTGTGTGATTATTTAAGTTTAATATTTGCATTTTGATTTTTTTCTGATGACAAAAATTTGGGTCAATATTTCAGTTTTGTAACAAGAGATATTTTGTTTGCAATTGTTATTATGATTTTATTTTGTATATATGCATATATGATTATTTTTCTAATAAAAGAATTATGAAACGATCATCTGGGGTTGCTGTGTTCCTTGTTCAGAGAGGAATTGCCTGGTATTTTGGCGCTGGACTGACCGTAATAGGCGGGATCGGAATTATATACTACAGGAAAGTTCTTCTCTTTGAAAAGCATTACTGGGCTAAAAAAAAGCTGCACCCAGGTGGTAAATCGCCATAGAACAGGCTAACAATAGTATTGAGCCAGTTGTTCATTCCTGTGAGTGTGCTTCTCTCTGTGTGTATTTAGTCTCCCTATGGGAAAAGGGGAAACCAGACATGGACTCCTTGCTCAGTGTGCTTAGAGGAATATGGCTACACCTCACTGACGAGGCCCAATGAAGGCTGAAACTATCGTCTGGGGTTGCTGTGTTTCTTGTTCAGAGAGGAATTGCCTGGTATTTTGGCGCTGGACTGACCATAATAGGCGGGATCAGACTGATATACTACAGGAAAGTTCTTCTCTGTGAAAAGCATTACTGGGCTGAAAGAAGCTGCACCCAGGTGGTAAATCACCATAGAACAGGCTAACAATAGTATTGAGTTATATATATATATATATATATATATATATATATATATATATATATATATATATATATATTTACATACATTCAAATGAAGATGCTCTCTCACCAACCTGTTCCAGCTGCCAGGGTGCTGCACACTCCATTCAGTTGTACAAAACAATAAGGTTTCACTGGTCTTGAGGCATCTTAATATGCATTAATTGTGATGTTTTTTTACAGCTCAGTGTCCCTTCCATTGATAAAAACTGAACTGAAGTACAGACCAAACATATATAGCTCAATGCAAAAGCCCCATCCCATCATTATCCAATAAGTGAACTGGTAATCCTCCCCACCACACCTGTGTCAAACGTCAAAGTGTATATATAACAAATAGCACAGATAAAAAACATAACAAATTATTTTCAAAATAACTCACTTTCACCTATATATAAGCACAGCCCTATAGCTGTTTCAGGGTGCATCTAATTTGTACACAATCATACTCTACTAGTATTCAGGCAATTTGATGTTTACTACATTACCCTATTAATATGCAAGTAATCTCCTAGGGGTAGGTACAACCAAATACATCGACTTGCGCTTGTATGTTGCTATACATAACTACTCATGTAACCCAATACCCGTATGCTCATTGGTCTTCCTAAAATGTGGGTAATGTATGTAAACAATAACACATGGCTAACAGCAATATGAACCTATAGATCACTGCCAAATAAGACTTAGGGGTGAATGCCTTGTACTTGTATATCTGACTTGTTACCTCTACCTAAAATCATATGGTCATTTCTTTAACAATGCACCAGCAGAGTGTGTATTGTAACTCACGGCTGTTATAAATATAAATTATGCAAAATCCCTAATCTATTAGAAAACTACAGTATTCCCTTTTAGTCCTAGACTTATTGTAACTCTAATTATTAGGATATTACTGTCACTAATCTATCCCCTAAAACAACCATTTGAACAACAATGTAAAGAAAGTATATCCTGAAGACTTAACTAACTAAATTTATTATCACATCAATAAGAATTCTGTGGTAATGATGTTCATTAAACAATCAACATAAAAGCTAAGACATATCTTTCTTTTAAACCTAAGTGGGTCAGCCAAATTGTAAGAGTAATCAATATTTTAGTACGTAAAAGACAATCCCCACATCCCTACATCTAAAATAATAACTAAGTATCTGTGGGGAAAAATATTAAAAACAATCTGTGTAATGTATCAAAAATAAGGAGACATCATATAAACTGATATAGGGCAGTCACCAAGAAGAGTAATAATTACTCATATATGTGAGTGACCAACCCCACTCAGTGATGTACATACAATTAATAGAGAGAGAGGGTATATACACTTTCACTGAATAGATCATCCTGTCATTGAGTAAACTATTACTCTCATATTTAAGGAGAGACAAAGGAGTCCAAAGTAATTTATGGCCATAGTATCCATTCCAAGTTCAATGGTCAAATTTCAAAAGGAAACATTGTTATCCTGTGTGGACATTTATGCCTTTTGGTGTTACCATGCCCAGCTCATATATCTATCTTGGTTCCTTTTGCAGAAGAAGTTTGCTCGATCTCCTACATGCCTCAATGGAGGAACATGAGGAAATAGTGTGCTAGTGCATATGGCTGAATGATGATTTGCCAAACGAGTCCTTTCATTGTCTACCTTTATCCAGCATAAAATTATCCACATGACAAATGTAAGTCTCACATTATCTAACTTTGTCTCAGTTGGAGTTTGTAAAGTCAACAATGCTTCTTTGCATGCCTCGTTTAATTGCTTCCTTTTGTAGCCTCTCTCCAAAAAATCTATCTGTCATCTTTCTTAATTGTTATTACCGTTTGCATACATCTGTGTTGTTATGGATAACTCTTTGGAACTGGGCTTTAGGAATGTTTTAATGAATAGGGGAGGATGGCAACTAGTGACATATAGAATATTATCCCTATCCGTCTACTTCCAGAATAAAGTTGTTCCAAAAGCTCCAGAATCTCAGAATACTCTAATGTCAAAAAAATCAATAGACTCCTGGCTTTAGGTATATTTAAAATGTATGTTACCTGGAATATTGTTAAATACATAGGTTTCGATTGTCAACCCCTTCGCTCCATATCAAAAACAGGTCATCAATGTAATTACAGTATAACTTCACTGCTGCATGTTCAAAAATCTTAATCTCTTTAGTTTCATACCGTGCTATGTAAAGCTTTGAAAATGCTGTGGCCACATTGCCCCATTGCTTTACCTGCTATATGTAGATAGTATTGCTTTTCAAATCTGAAGTTTTTTATGCTGAGACACATATTCAAGAGATAGTATTCCAAACAATTCCCTCTGATATTGGCTATTGGGAATTTATTATTTAATCAGAGCGGCTATGAATTAATACTTTTATAGTGTCAAAGAAACATGGGGTGGACTGGACACCTCTAATGTTGTGCTCCTGTCCCAAACATTGACACATTCGTTTTCCTGGAAGTGATGATATTATAGCTATGGTTAAGTATGTAACAATGTATCACTTTAAAGTGAGTATAATCTGTTTTCACTGATGTCATTATGTTTTTTGCCAATTAGCAAGTGCTTATGGTTTGAAATAGAGGCATATGTGTAACAACATTAGAGCTAAGAGTAAGGCAACAGCCAAAACACGTCAGCCTGGTTACTGGCACAGAAAATCTTTCTTTCATTGGGGATCAATGTTTTAACAAAGTTGCTCCACTGAATTCTTTTGGAGCATATTCAATAGATGTAGAATGGTATCTTTTAAAAGACCAATATACGGTATTCGGTTCAGACAATTGGAGATAGCCACCATACATTTATTTTGTGGTATCAGAAGAAGTGATGTCCCGAACTGTTCGCCGGCGAATGGTTCACTACGAACATAGCTTGTTCGCGTTCGCTGCCGTGGACGAACATATGCGATGTTCGATCCACCCCCTATTAGTCATCATTGAGTAAACTTTGACCCTGTATCTCACAGTCTGCAGACACATTACAGCCAATCAGCAGCAGACACTCCCTTCCAGACCCTCCCAGGTCCCGGGCAGCAGCCATTTTAGAATCATTGTGATGCAGCTTTTGAAGAGAGAGGAGGTTTATTGTTGCAGCTCCTGATTTTATAGGGAAATTGATAGCTAGGCTAGTCTATTCAGTCTCCACTAAAGTCCTGAAGGACTCATCTGATCTCTGCTGTAAGGACAGCACCCCAAAAAGCCCTTTTCAGGGCTAAATGTTTTTTTTTTTTTTTTTTGCATAGGGCTAGAACTCCAGTCGTTTTTTTTTTTTTTGCATTTGCCTGCCTGCCACCAGCCTGTGTGTGAGCCTCACAGCATATATTGTGCCAACTTGCTCACTGCCACCACTCATATCTGGTGGTTTTACATTATTTTAAATTAAAAAAAAAAAAACTTTTACATTAGTTTGCTAATTGCAAGTTTAATCTAACTTTATTTTCCATCAGGCCTGTGTGCCAGGCCTACAGCAAGCATATACTGTTATTAATTGCTCTGTGCAACCACTCATACCTGGTGGTTTAACATTATTTTAAATTAAAATAAAAAAACTTTTACATTAGTTTGCTAATTGCAAGTTTAATCTAATTTCATTTATCATCAGGCCTGTGTGCAAGGCCAACCGCAAGCATATACTGTGATTAATTGCTCTGTGTAACCACTCATACCTGTTGGTTTAACATTATTTAAAAAAAACTAAAAACAACTTTTACATTAGTTTGCTAATAGCAAGTTTAATCTAATTTCATTTTCCATCAGGCCTGTGTGCCAGGCCCACCGTAAGCATATACTGTGATTAATTGCTCTGTGCAACCACTCATATTGCAAACAATTTATTAATGTTAGGTGATTTAGGCCATTTATGGGTTAAAAGCAGACTCTACATCAACTATGTAATTTTCCATGGGAGTTTTGACATGGTTCCCCCTCCAGCATGCCACAGTCCAGGTGTTAGTACCCTTGAAACAACTTTTCCATCACTATTGTGGCCAGAAAGAGTCCTTGAGGGTTTTAAAGTTCGCCTGCCTATTGAAGTCAATGGCGGTTCGCGTGGTTGGCCGGTTCGAGAACAATAGCAGAAGTTCGAGTCCGCCATTCGCGAACCGAAATTTTTAGGTTCGCGACATCACTAATCAGAAGGTACAAGCTCGAGACAGGCCATTCTCTCAAGGGCCTTAGATTTGTCTTTATTTACCATGTTCCTCCCTTGAGGTGTAAAGGAGATCAAGTGAAAGTTCTTCTCCAAAAGTAATATAGATAGATATATGAACACAGTCACACCAAAAGGCATAAATGTCCACAATGGATGGCAATGTTTCCTGTAGAACATTGACAATTGAACTTTGGAATGGATACTATGGCCATAACTTACTTTGAACCCACTTTTCTCTCCTTACATATGAGAGTAATAGTATACTCTATGACAGGGGATCTATGCAATGAAAGTGTATATACCCTCTCCCTCTATTAATTGGTTGTACTTCACTGAGTAGTACTCCATGGAGTAGTGAAGAGGTGGAGTTTGTCACCCACATATATGAGTTATTATTACTCTTTTCTTTGTGGCTACCCTACATCAGTTTATATGTCTCCTTCATTTTGATAAATTAAAGGCTAGATTAAGAGTAGAGTGCTATCATTTGTGTGAGTAGCATAAACATAATTGCGAGATCACAGTGTTCTTTATGCTCAAATACATACTACAAGTGGCACGCTGTTTAAATTAACACAAACTTTCTGTTATTTACGTTCCCTATATTTTCAATTGGTAGCATTGAGCGATAATGTGCGCTCATCATAGAAGTTGAAAGTAAATGCAATCGTGCAAACGCAATTGTATTTACTGGTCAAATTTTTATGCAACCTGAAAAGTGACGTAAAGAGTTTGTCCGTAGGAAACAGTTGAAATAAACTACACTATTAACCCCTAAACCACCACCCCCACATTGCAAACTACCACTCTACACTATTAACCCATAAACCGTCAGCCCCCTAAATTCCAAAGTTATCTGTACTATTGACCCCAGCCCCCCACCAAGCATTGCAGAGTAATTTACACTATTAACCCCAATGCAAAGTAACTCACTAATATCCAAACCCCCTAAGTTAACTCAAAATAGACTAACCCTACCTTTAAAAAAAAAAAAATAACCTTACCTTTAATAAATAAAAAAATAACATTACTGTAAAAATAAAAAAAATCTAACCTTACTATAAAAAACCTTACATTACAAAAAAAAGTTACAAAAAATAACAAACAGATTACCAAAAAATAACAAAAGAGTTAGGCCTATTCTAAACCCACCCCCAAAAAACTGACCCCAAAATAAAAATAAATATTCTAATACTAAAGTACAAATATAGCCCTTGAAAGGGCATTTTGTGGGGCATTGCCCTAAAGTAAATCAGCTCTTTTTGTGAAAAAAAAAAAAACACACTATAACCTTCTAACATTAACCCCCACACCCCAAAAAATATCTTTCTAAAAATGCTACTCTAAAAATGCCCTGAAAATGGCATTAGGCTGGGCAATTTCCTTAAAAGGGCATTTAGCTCTTTTGCTGCCCATAACAAAAAAACAAAAACAAAAAAAAACTAAAACGAAACCCTGAAAATGGTACTCACCAAAGATTAAGCTGGGAAGTGCCACTCCATCTTTAGTGGTCGTCCATCTTCATTCCAGAGGGGGTCTTCTTACTTTCATCATGGTGCTGATCTTCTGATCTTCAACAGAGTGGTCCTCTTCATGTGGTCACCAGTCAAAAAAGCTTTAATTCAATTGGCTTATTTTTAATTTTAATATGAAAATCAGGCAATTGTAATACAAGAGTAACCCTTTATAAAGGAGATACCTCAGATTCAAAATTCAATGTGCAGAAGGTCGATGAAGACCGCCGCTGTGATGAATATAAGAACATTGATGTCTGTCGGGTTGAAGATGCAGCACTGCTGCCTGAATTAATCTTTTGTGATAACCATTTTCATGGTTTAGTTTTAGGTATTTTTTGGGTGGGTGTTTTTTTTTTTTTAGATTAGGGTTTTTTTTGTTATGGGCAGCAAAAGAGCTAAATGTCATTTTAAGGGCACTCCCCAGCCAAATGTCCTTTTAAGAGCACTTTTTAGAATAGTTTTATTTAGATAGATAGGGTGGTGAGGGTTATTGTTAGAAGGTTATAGTGTTTTTTAAAGAAAAGGAGATAATTAACTTTAGGGCAATGCCCTACAAAAGGCCCTTTAAAAAATTGTTTAAAATGTTATGTTCTAACCAAATTCTGAAAGAAAATGTTGATGTTTCCTGTCCCTTTAAGGGCTAGATTTGTACTTTAGTGTTAAAATAGTTTTTTTTTTTATTTGCAGATGGTATTGGGGGGGGGGAGGGCAGACTAGGCATAACTATTTTGTAATTTTTGGCAATTTGTTTGATATTTTTTTGTAATGTTAGTTTTTTTTTTGTAATGTTAGTTTTTTATGGTAAGGTTAGATTTTTTTTATTTTTACAGTCATAGTAGAATTTAAGAAATGTTTTAATTTTTTAAAGGTAGTTAGTTTTTTTTTTAGAAAAGTAAGGGGTAATTTATTTTGCATTAATTTAAGGTGTGTTTGATTTTTGGGGTTTAGATGTTATTGGGTTACTTTGTATTAGGGGGCTGGCGTTTTAGGGGTAAATAGTGTAAATTTCTTTGCAATGTGGGAGGTTGGTGGTTTAGGCAGCACTCTTAAGGCTCATATTAGTGTTAGCCATGTGTTATTGTTTACGTACATTACTCACATTTTAGGAAAACCATTGCGCATACGGGTATTGTGTCATGTGCATAGTGACATATAGCACCATACAAGTGCAAACAGATGTAATTGGCTGTACCCAACCCTAGGAGAATAATTAGCAAATTAATAGGGCGATCTTATTGTTGACTAAGGGCTCCATGTACTAAGCTGTCTGCGAGGTCTTCGTGACTATTTCCGTCTAAATTTCTGCGTGCGGATCAATAACCGTATGTACTATGCGACGAATCCATTGAAAACCTTATATTAACAAACGTCGAGCGAACTTGTCCGCAAATCTTGAATTCTCGTCTTTTTTGTAGCTAGAAAATACTCGCTCAACATAAATCTTGCACAAAACAGTAATTACTAAACTATCTATTTATACGCTCGTGAATTTATCCGCACCTACCTCGTTAAAAATCCCTCGCCAGCTAATAGGTGGCGAGCACCATAATAAACAATAGGGTTTATCAGATCAACGCCTACAACTGATTTAAAAGAGGTGTACAATTGAATGGTTACTATATAATATTTATATTTATAATATTTTTATAAACCGACTCCACTGGAAAATTACAATATGATCATCAGTCAATTTAAATAATAGTAATTCGATTAATGTTTTACATCTTCGGTCGCTATCACAATCATCTGTGATCATGAATATTACATTACATACGTTATTGGTTAAGCTATACAAAAATCTAGCAGTAATCTGCATTGATTTAACGTAATCAAAATTGACGCACCAAAAAATTGATTTGACAAAATATCTTTACAAGATAGATATTTGGATAAACCAACTCTAATGGATAATTACAATATGATCATCATTCAATTTAAATAATAGTAATTCGATAAATGTTTTACCTCTTAGGTTGCTATCACAATCATCTGTGATCCCGACGATTAATTCTGGGCCTAGACGCTGCACCAGTCTCTGCTCATAATCATTAAGATCAGCGACATAAGCTGTTCCACCTCCGGTAGCACGAGTTGAATTTTTTTCTTTTGCCAATTTGGCTTTTGCAAATTTTTTGATGTCGTTGTACCGTTTTTTTATTTGGTCAACGTCCTTTTTCCCAGGTCCCTGAGCACTGACAGCATCACTTATCCGGGTCCATATACTTTTTTTTACGGATACTAGAAGTTTGCTTCGCACGACAACCAAATAAATAGTCATACGAGTCTAGCACCATATCGACAAGAACCAGGTTCTGCTGATGTGAAAAGTGGGGATTCTTTGATTTGGACTGTGAATCAGATCGAGAAGTAGCCATACTTAATTTATCGATAAGAATAACAGTCAGTAAAGCTTCAAGTTCTTGAAATATGCAGTCTGAAAAACTTTATAAAATCGACTTTATATAGTGCTGCAATATGTTCCCGCGACAAAGCTGACGTTTCTGACACCTTGCAGTCACGTGGGACAAACATGACTGACAGGTTGTAAGCGATTAATAGTACATTCGCAAATAGCGAGGCGTCATATGTATGAATCATTCGCCAGTGCTCGATGCGGATTAGATGCGCCTTTTTTGGGATAGTTTTTAGTACATATGGCGGGCGGGCAACATCTCGCTAGCTGCGAGTTCAAGCGAGTCGAGAAGACACGTTGTCGGCGAAAAAATTGATGCTTTAGTACATGGATCCCTAAGTAAACATCAAATTGCACATATACTAGTAGAGTATGATCATGTACAAATTAGATGTTCCCTGAATCAACTATACAGGGAGTGCAGAATTATTAGGCAAGTTGTATTTTTGAGGATTAATTTTATTATTGAACAACAACCATGTTCTCAATGAACCCAAAAAACTCATTAATATCAAAGCTGAATAGTTTTGGAAGTAGTTTTTAGTTTGTTTTTAGTTATAGCTATTTTAGGGGGATATCTGTGTGTGCAGGTGACTATTACTGTGCATAATTATTAGGCAACTTAACAAAAAACAAATATATACCCATTTCAATTATTTATTTTTACCAGTGAAACCAATATAACATCTCAACATTCACAAATATACATTTCTGACATTCAAAAACAAAACAAAAACAAATCAGTGACCAATATAGCCACCTTTCTTTGCAAGGACACTCAAAAGCCTGCCATCCATGGATTCGCTCAGTGTTTTGATCTGTTCACCATCAACATTGAGTGCAGCAGCAACCACAGCCTCCCAGACACTGTTCAGAGAGGTGTACTGTTTTCCCTCCTTGTAAATCTCACATTTGATGATGGACCACAGGTTCTCAATGGGGTTCAGATCAGGTGAACAAGGAGGCCATGTCATTAGATTTTCTTCTTTTATACCCTTTCTTGCCAGCCACGCTGTGGAGTACTTGGACGCGTGTGATGGAGCATTGTCCTGCATAAAAATCATGTTTTTCTTGAAGGATGCAGACTTCTTCCTGTACCACTGCTTGAAGAAGGTGTCTTCCAGAAACTGGCAGTAGGACTGGGAGTTGAGCTTGACTCCATCCTCAACCCGAAAAGGCCCCACAAGCTCATCTTTGATGATACCAGCCCAAACCAGTACTCCACCTCCATCTTGCTGGCGTCAGAGTTGGACAGGAGCTCTCTGCCCTTTACCAATCCAGCCACGGGCCCATCCATCTGGCCCATCAAGACTCACTCTCATTTCATCAGTCCATAAAACCTTAGAAAAATCAGTCTTGAGATATTTCTTGGCCCAGTCTTGACGTTTCAGCTTGTGTGTCTTGTTCAGTGGTGGTCGTCTTTCAGCCTTTCTTACCTTGGCCATGTCTCTGAGTATTGCACACCTTGTGCTTTTGGGCACTCCAGTGATGTTGCAGCTCTGAAATATGGCCAAACTGGTGGCAAGTGGCATCTTGGCAGCTGCACGCTTGACTTTTCTCAGTTCATGGGCAGTTATTTTGCGCCTTGGTTTTCCACACGCTTCTTGCGACCCTGTTGACTATTTTGAATGAAACGCTTGATTGTTCGATGATCACGCTTTAGAAGCTTTGCCATATTAAGAGTGCTGCATCCCTCTGCAAGATATCTCACTATTTTTTACTTTTCTGAGCCTGTCAAGTCCTTCTTTTGACCCATTTTGCCAAAGGAAAGGAAGTTGCCTAATAATTATGCACACCTGATATAGGGTGTTGATGTCATTAGATCATACTCCTTCTCATTACAGAGATGCACATCACCTAATATGCTTAATTGGTAGTAGGCTTTCGAGCCTATACAGCTTGGAGTAAGACAACATGCATAAAGAGGATGATGTGGTCAAAATACTAATTTGCCTAATAATTCTGCACTCCCTGTAGGGCTGTTCTTATTATATAGGAGAGAGTGAGTTATTTTGAAAATAAATTATGTTTTTTTATCTGTGCTATTTGTTATGTATGCATATTGGTGTTTTGACACAGGTGTGGTAGGGGTGATTACGGGTTCACTGATTGGCTAATGATGGTGTGTATTGAGCTAAATATGTTTGGTTTGCACTTCAGTTCAGGTTTTGTCTGAGGAAAGGACATTGCGCTGTCACGAGATGTCACAATTAAAGGATATTTAGATGTCTTAAGACAGGTGAGTGCTTATTGTTTTGTGCAAGTATATCTGTATTTAATATATAGGTATAGATATATATTTTACATTAACATCATCAGATATATATAGAAATATAGATATTATAATAAAAATAAAAAAATTATATGTGAAGAACATAGGAATGTAAAATATGCATATCTCACTTTGTATCTTGCGTTTTCGGTCTAACCCAGTGTGAGGTTAGCGCACATGAAGAATTGCTATCCTTAATACGCATAATTTAAATATTAGATTTAAAATATTACAAAATATAATTAATTATTACAAATATTTATACATACTGTAAACAATTCTAAATAATCCACAGAAAATATATAGATATATTGCTTGCACACAAAAATTAATGTGCAACTTGTAATCTAGAAACAGATTGCTGGGTTTGGTGAACCTGTTCCTGGCTGTGCAGTGAGTGCTGTGTTTCATGTTACATGGTTCCACTTGTAATCTAGCCCATAGTCTATATGGGACAAATACAGGAGGATGTGAGATCAATATGTATATGGGCTACATAAAACAATACTACAAAAAAATAACATAATACACAAAATACAGCTATGCAGCACTTTTACCAAACGTGCATTATAGTATTCTATACTATATTGCACGTATAGACTTTTTAAGGATTAATAGAACATTTTACAACCCAGGATACTAGGTTAATCAATTACACCCCTCTTATTTAATGCAAACGTTTAATCCATGTTAGCTCTGCTTGATATAGCCTTTTTCCTGACATGACATACTAGATTTGAAACATTTTTTTAGTGGAAACTCAGAAAGAATTCTTGGCAAACTAGAAGAAAAATGTATGTTTTACAGTTTTAGTCTTACAATCATTCAGGCTTTTATTTTTCCAAACTGGAATTGGCTAAGGCCTTAGTATGGCCCCATGAGAAGAGTAAAATAAATAAATGAAAGAATAAATAATTAATTCTGCAGTTTCAAACTGCTACGCGTATAAAATAAATTTATTTTTAACATCAGATTAAGAACTTTAAATGTGTGTGCTTTTTTCAGTTCTGTTACTGATAATTTATTAAATAATAGAGTATTCACAAAATAATGATGTTGATAATCTCCCTAGAGCTATTTTGGAGGATTTGATGAAGGTATCTTATTGTTGTTCACCATAAAAATGTCCAAAAAAATAAAAAACCCAATTGTAGTAAACTGACTGCAACTTTAGGGAAAAGGAGGGAACACAAAGGTTTGTAATTAATTACTGTAGATTTAAAATAAAATGAAGTTTAAAATGAGAATGTAAACCCTTATTTTATTCAGTAGGCCCTCAGTAATGATGTACAGAGGGACTTTTGCATATTTCTTTATTGTTTAAATGGTTAAACATATACGCCTAGATTTAGAGTTCTGCATTAGCCGTCAAAACCAGCGTTAGGGGGTCCTAACGCTGGTTTTGTCCTACCGCTGGTATTTAGAGTCTTGTAGGTAAGGGTCTAACGCTCACTTTCCAGTCGCAACTTTTCAAAACCGCAGATCCCCTTACGTCAATTGCGTATCCTATCTTTTCAATGGGATCTTTCTAACGCCGGTATTTAGAGTCTTGGCTGAAGTGAGCGTTAGAAATCTAATGACAAGACTCCAGCCGCAGAAAAAAGCCAGGAGTTAAGAGCTGTCTGGGCTAACGCCGGTTCATAAAGATCTTAACTAATGTGCTCTAAAGTACACTAGCACCCATAAACTACCTATGAACCCCTAAACCGAGGCCCCCCCACATCGCCGCCACTCTATTAAATTTTTTTAACCCCTAATCTGCCGACCGCACACCGCCGCAACCTACATTATCCCTATGTACCCCTAATCTGCTGCCCCTAACATCGCCGACCCCTACATAATATTTATTACCCCTAATCTGCCCCCCCCCAACGTCGCCGCTACCTACCTACAATTATTAACCCCTAATCTGCTGACCGGACCTCACCGCTACTATAATAAATGTATTAACCCCTAATCCACCTCACTCCTGCCTCAAAAACCCTATAATAAATAGTATTAACCCCTAATCTGCCCTCCCTAACATCGCCGACACCTAACTTCAAGTATTAACCCCTAATCTGCCGACCGGACCTCACCGCTACTCTAATAAATGTATTAACCCCTAAAGCTAAATCTAACCCTAACACTAACACCCCCCTAAGTTAAATATAATTTAAATCTAACGAAATAAAATAATTCTTATTAAATAAATTAATCCTATTTAAAGTTAAATACTTACCTGTAAAATAAACCCTAATATAGCTACAATATAAATAATAATTATATTGTAGCTATTTTAGGATTAATATTTATTTTACAGGCAACTTTGTATTTATTTTAACCAGGTACAATAGCTATTAAATAGTTAATAACTATTTAATAGTTACCTAGTTAAAATAATTACAAAATTACCTGTAAAATAAATCCTAACCTAAGTTACAATTAAACCTAACACTACACTATCAATAAATTAATTAAATAAACTATCTACAATTATCTACAATTAAATCAACTAAACTAAATTACCAAAACAAACAAACACTAAATTAAAAAAAAAAAAAAAGATTACAAGAATTTTAAACTAATTACACCTACTCTAAGCCCCCTAAAAAAATAACAAAGCCCCCCCAAAATAAAAAAAATGCCCTACCCTATTCTAAAATAAAAAATTTACAGCCCTTTTTCCTTACCAGCCCTTAAAAGGGCCTTTTGCGGGGCATGCCCCAAAGAAAACGGAACGGTGTAAAAGCCGGAACGGAACAGGCCGGAACAGGCCTTTTATGTAGGAAATTGATTTTAAATATAATGGGATGTGTTAGAGACTCTTGAGAACAATTTTAGGAACAAGAATATTTGTGATATAATAATTAATTAACCCTTTAACTACCAAAATAGTGTCCGGAACCAAACATAACAGCCCGGAACAGCACCTTCCCAGAAAACCAGATACACCAAATTCACAAGTCACATGTGACTAAATGTAATATGTGTAATCAGCCACAAACTATCCACAGAAACCACATTATATTATCTGTTCCGGCCTTTAATACACTTTTTTATAAAAAGTGACGGAACAGCACCTTCCCAGCAACGGCACCTTACCAGCAAACAAGATACACCAAATTCACCAGTCACACATGACTAAATGTTATAAGTGTAATCAGCCACAAACCATCCACAGAAACCACATTATGATATCTGTTCCAGCCTTTAATACACTTTTTTATAAAAAGTGACGGAACGTCACCTTCCCAGCAAAATATACAGACCAAATTCACCAGCCACACATAACTAGATGTGATAAGTGTAATCAACCACAAACCATCCACAGAAACCACGTTCCAATACCCGTTCCGGCCTGTAAAACGCTTTTTCATGAAAAGTGACAGAACGGCACTTTACCAGCAAACCAGATACACCAAATTCACCAGTCACACATAACTAAATGTTATAAGTGTAATCAGCCACAAACCATCCACAGAAACCACAACATTATGATATATGTTCCGGCCTATAATACACTTTTGATAGAAAAGTGACGGAACGGCACCTTCCCAGCAAAATATACAGACCAAATTCACCAGCCACACATAACTAGATGTGATAAGTGTAATCAACCACAAACCATCCACAGAAACCACGTTCCAATACCCGTTCCGGCCTGTAAAACGCTTTTTCATGAAAAGTGACAGAACGGCACTTTACCAGCAAACCAGATACACCAAATTCACCAGTCACACATAACTAAATGTTATAAGTGTAATCAGCCACAAACCATCCACAGAAACCACAACATTATGATATATGTTCCGGCCTATAATACACTTTTGATAGAAAAGTGACGGAACGGCACCTTCCCAGCAAAATATACAGACCAAATTCACCAGCCACACATAACTAGATGTGATAAGTGTAATCAACCACAAACCATCCACAGAAACCACGGTCCAATACCCGTTCCGGCCTGTAAAATGCTTTTTCATGAAAAGTGAAGGAACAGCACCTTACCAGCAAACAGATACACCAAATTCACCAGTCACACATGACTAAATGTTATAAGTGTAATGAGCCACAAACCATCCACAGAAACCACATTATGATATCTGTTCCGGCCTATAATACACTTTTTTATAAAAAAGTGACGGAACGGCACCTTCCCAGCAAAATATAGAGACCAAATTCACCAGCAACACATAACTAGATGTGATAAGTGTAATCAACCACAAACCATCCACATAAACCACGTTCCAATACCCGTTCCGGCCTGTAAAACGCTTTTTCATGAAAAGTGACGGAACAGCACTTTACCAGCAAACCAGATACACCAAATTCACCAGTCACACATAACTAAATGTTATAAGTGTAATCAGCCACAAACCATTCACAGAAACCACATTATGATATCTGTTCCGGCCTTTAATACACTTTTTTTATAAAAAGTGACGGAACAGCACCTTCCCAGCAAAATATACAGACCAAATTCACCAGCCACACATAACTAGATGTGAAATGTGTAATCAACCACAAACCATCCACAGAAACCACATTCCATTACCCGTTCCGGCCTGTAAAACGCTTTTTCATGAAAAGTGACGGAACGGCACTTTACCGGCAAACCAGATACACCAAATTCACCAGTCACACATAACTAAATGTTATAAGTGTAATCAGCCACAAACCATCCACAGAAACCACATTATGATATCTGTTCTGGCCTTTAATACACTTTTTTTTATAAAAAGTGACGGAACGGCACCTTCCCAGCAAAATATACTTACCAAATTCACCAGCCACAAATAACTAGATGTGATAAGTGTAATCAACCACAAACCATCCATAGAAACCACGTTCCAATACCCGTTCAGGCTTGTAAAACGCTTTTGCATGAAAAGTGACGGAACGGCACCTTACCAGCAAACCAGATACACCAAAATCACCAGTCACACATGACTAAATGTTATAAGTGTAATTGGCCACAAACCATCCACAGAAACCACATTATTATATCTGTTCCGGCCTTTAATACACTTTTTTATAAAAAGTGACGGAACGGCACCTTCCCAGCAAAATATACAGACCAAATTCACCAGCCACACATAACTAGATGTGATAAGTGTAATCAACCACAAACCATCCACATAAACTACGTTCCAATACCCGTTCTGGTCTGTAAAATGCTTTATCATGAAAAATGACGGAACGGCACTTTACCAGCAAATCAGATACACCAAATTCACCAGTCACACATAACTAAATGTTATAAGTGTAATCAGCCACAAACCATCCACAGAAACCACATTATGATCTCTGTTCCGGCCTTTAATACACTTTTTTATAAAAAGTGATGGAACGGCACCTTCCCAGCAAAATATACAGACCAAATTCACCAGCCACACATAACTAGATGTGATAGGTGTAATCAACCACAAACCATCCACAAAAACCACGTTCCAACATATAGTTATGTGTGGGTGGGGAATTTGGTCTGTATATTTTGCTGGGAAGGTGCCGTTCCGTCACTTTTTATAAAAAAAAAGTGTATTAAAGGCCGGAACAGATACCATAATGTTGTTTCTGTGGATGGTTTGTGGCTGATTACACTTATAACATTTAGTTATGTGTAACTGGTGAATTTGGTGTATCTGGTTTGCTGGTAAGGTGCCGTTCCGTCACTTTTCATGAAAAAGCGTTTTACAGGCCGGAACAGGTATTGGAACGTGGTTTCTGTGGATGGTTTGTGGTTGATTACACTTACCACATCTAGTTATGTGTGGCTGGTGAATTTGGTCTGTATATTTTGCTGGGTAGGTGCCGTTCCGTCACTTTTTAAAATGAAGTGTATTAAAGGCCGGAACAGATATCATAATGTGGTTTCTGTGGGTGGTTTGTGGCTGATTACACTTGTGACATTTAGTTATGTGTGACTGGTGAATTTGGTGTATCTGGTTTGCTGGTAAGGCGCTGTTCCGTCATTTTTCATGAAAAAGCGTTTTACAGGCCGGAACGGGTATTGGAACGTGGTTTTTGTGGATGGTTTTTGGTTGATTACACTTATCACATCTAGTTATGTGTGGCTGGTGAATTTGGTCTGTATATTTTGCTGGGAAGGTGCCGTTCCGTCACTTTTTATAAAAAAAAGTGTATTAAAGGCCGGAACAGATATTATAATGTGGTTTCTGTGGATGGTTTATGGCTGATTACACTTATAACATTTAGTCATGTGTGAATGGTGAATTTGGTGTATCTGGTTTGCTGGTAAGGTGCCGTTCCGTCACTTTTCATGAAAAAGCATTTTACAGAACGGAACGGGTATTGGAACGTGGTTTTTGTGGATGGTTTTTGGTTGATTACACTTATCACATCTAGTTATGTGTGGCTGGTGAATTTGGTCTGTATATGTTGCTAGGAAGTTGCCGTTCCGTCACTTTTTATAAAAAAAAGTGTATTAAAGGCCGGAACAGATATCATAATGTGGTTTCTGTGGATGGTTTGTGGCTGATTACACTTATAACATTTAGTTATGTGTAACTGGTAAATTTGGTGTATCTGGTTTGCTGGTAAGGTGCCATTCCGTCACTTTTCATGAAAAAGCATTTTACAGGCCGGAACGGGTATTGGAACGTGGTTTCTGTGGATGGTTTGTGGTTGATTACATTTACCACATCTAGTTATGTGTGGCTGGTGAATTTGGTCTGTATATTTTGCTGGGTAGGTGCCGTTCCGTCACTTTTTATAAAAAAAAGTGTATTAAAGGCCGGAACAGATATTATAATGTGGTTTCTGTGGATGGTTTATGGCTGATTACACTTATAACATTTAGTCATGTGTGAATGGTGAATTTGGTGTATCTGGTTTGCTGGTAAGGTGCCGTTCCGTCACTTTTCATGAAAAAGCATTTTACAGAACGGAACGGGTATTGGAACGTGGTTTTTGTGGATGGTTTTTGGTTGATTACACTTATCACATCTAGTTATGTGTGGCTGGTGAATTTGGTCTGTATATTTTGTTGGAAAGGTGCCGTTCCGTCACTTTTTATAAAAAAGTGTATTAATGGCCGGAACAGATATAATAATGTGGTTTCTGTGGATGGTTTGTGGCTGATTACACTTATAACATTTAGTCATGTGTCACTGATGAATTTGGTGTATCTGGATTACTGCTGAGGTGCTGTTCCGTCACTTTTCATGAAAAAGCATTTTACAGGCTAGAACGGATATTGGAACGCGGTTTCTGTGGATGGTTTGTGGTTGATTACACTTATCACATCTAGTTATGTGTAGCTGGTGAATTTGGTCTGTATATGTTGCTAGGAAGTTGCCGTTCCGTCACTTTTTATAAAAAAAAGTGTATTAAAGGCCGGAACAGATATCATAATGTGGTTTCTGTGGATGGTTTGTGGCTGATTACACTTATAACATTTAGTTATGTGTAACTGGTAAATTTGGTGTATCTGGTTTGCTGGTAAGGTGCCATTCCGTCACTTTTCATGAAAAAGCATTTTACAGGCCGGAACGGGTATTGGAACGTGGTTTCTGTGGATGGTTTGTGGTTGATTACATTTACCACATCTAGTTATGTGTGGCTGGTGAATTTGGTCTGTATATTTTGCTGGGTAGGTGCCGTTCCGTCACTTTTTATAAAAAAAAGTGTATTATAGGCCGGAACAGATATCATAATGTGGTTTCTGTGGGTGGTTTGTGGCTGATTACACTTGTAACATTTAGTTATGTGTGACTGGTGAATTTGGTGTATCTGGTTTGCTGGTAAGGCGCCGTTCCATCATTTTTCATGAAAAATCGTTTTACAGGCCGGAACGGGTATTGGAACGTGGTTTCTGTGGATGGTTTTTGGTTGATTACACTTATCACATCTAGTTATGTGTGGCTGGTGAATTTGGTCTGTATATTTTGCTGGGAAGGTGCCGTTCCGTCACTTTTTATAAAAAAAAATGTATTAAAGGCCGGAACAGATATTTTAATGTGGTTTCTGTGGATGGTTTGTGGCTGATTACACTTATAACATTTAGGGCTCCATGTACTAAGCAGTCAGCGAGCTACCCGCAACAAATCTCGCGCCCAAACTCGCAAACTGATATGTACAAAGCCGTCAATTATGTAAAAACTCGCATCTTTAAAATAGCGAGCGTACTTATCCGCCATACCTCGCTACCTCTCCATTTTTTACTGTAATTAGACACATTTGACCACCAACTCGCCAAAAACGAATGTACTAAAAAATCTATTTGTCCGCTCGCGTCAATTTCCGCTCCCACCTCGTTATTTTTGCCTCGCCACCTTTTAGGTGGCGGGCAAGGTACAAAACAATAGGAAAGTCACTCTAGACGCCAGTCTAGACATATATAAAAGGCAGTAATATCAGCATTGTACTTACATTGTTCATTTCAGCAGCTATGGAGAGAATTCTGTTTTGTTTATTCTCCGTTTGATGCGAATCCGGGCTAGAAGACAGAATACTGGAAATGTAGCTAATCGATTGGTTAGAAGAAGGAGAGTTCGAGTCCCCCGTGTATTCCTTCCACGGGTTGGTTTGCACGGCCTTTCTGACCGAGAGATCATACAAAGATTCCGGCTTGATCGTGAATCGATATTACACCTGTATCGAGAGATTGAAGATCATTTGGAGCCGATGACTGCTCGTTCACAAGCTATTCCGGGACTTCTCAAACTATTAGCGGCATTGCATTTTTTTGCAACAGGCTCCTTTCAGGCAGTTTCTAGCGTCATTATTGGAATGAGTCAATCTGCTTTTTCACGCCACTTATCCAAAGTAATAGGGGCTATGATGGTTATTTTTCATCGATATGTTTGTTTGCCATCTACCCCTGAAGAATGGCAATCTATCAAGTCAAATTTCTATAGGATGGCTGGGATGCCCAATGTCCTAGGTGCCATAGACTGTACCCATGTTGCTGTAAGACCACTTCAAGCTCATGAGGAGATCTATAGGAATCGAAAGCATTTCCATTCCTTGAATGTCCAGATGGTCTGTGACCCCCACATGAGGATTATCAGTGTCCGTTCTAACTTTCCTGGCTCCTGTCATGATTCTTACATTTTAAGGCAGACTGGGTTATACCGGAAGTTCGAGGAGGGAAATATGCCTGACGGATGGCTTCTAGGTAAGCATAACTGGCGTCTAATATGTCTCTCATTTCAATGTACCAAAATTGCGCCCAATTTGTCGACTGTAATCTGTATAGTTTAATTGTATTGTATAGTTCCGAATCTTTATAATTATTCTTATATTAATATTTATATTTATTATATCTTCTATTAGGAGATGGAGGGTACTCATGTACAGAATGGCTGTTGACTCCCTATAACAACCCACAGACCAGAAGTCAAGTACGTTTCAATGAAGCTCACCGATCTACCAGGGGGATTATTGAGAGGACTTTCGGTCTTTTGAAAATGCGGTTTCGATGTCTTGATCGTTCTGGTGGTGCTATGCAGTATGCACCAGAGAAAGTTGCCAAAATTATATTGGTTTGCTGCATACTGCACAATATTGCAATTAAAAGAGGCTGTCCATTAGAAGATGAAGATCCAATAGATACTGATGATTTACCAGAAGAAATATGTGTCGAACAAGCTAATAGGCGTGGAAATGCAACAAGGGACATGGTTTCAGAACAATATTTTGTGTTTGAGGATTAAAGTTTCAGTTGATCAATAAAAAACTTTCTTTATTAACTTGTCTCCATTTTTTTTTAAGAGTTAAGGTTATTAAAAATCACTCATGATAAACAGTTAAATACATAACAGTTGTTGCTCTTCAATTATCAAAGGTTTCAAATAAATAAAGTTTATGATCAAAGTTATTACAGACAATATATTATAGGTAATACATTGTCTTTGTGACATCACACTAGTGTCTACAGATGCTCTCACTCTTTTACATATGTGATTATTGTAATGTAATCCCTCCATAGCTGATGCTAATTCATTGTATTGTGTCATTGAATTGTAGCTGTAACAAGCGACAGTATATTCAACAGTGCTTTATGTTATCAGATTGGATTTTTGAGTTAAAAAAGACTTGCTAATTTTATTTGTTTTATTCTAACCTCTATTTTTAACAGCTACTAGGTTTTCCCATATTCAAATAAATACCTTAAGGGATTACTCTTAGCACTTATTTTCTTAACCTTTATAATATATTTTTGCATTCAAGATTTGTTAAAAGAATAGTGGCATATAGAAAATAATGGCAAAATAAATTATTTTATTACAAAATTATAATCTTTAAACATTATATATTAACAATTGCAAACCAAAGTAACTTGTTAAACATATAAACACATATGAAAAAAAAGGAAATGTTTAGAAACCAAATAACAATTGTAAACCAAAATAAATTCTAATACATCTAAACACATATGAAACAAAGAAAATGTTTATAAACAAAATAACAATTGTAAACCAAACAACATTTTAATACATATAAACACATCTTTAAATAATTAAATGTTTATAAACAAAATAAAAATTGTAAACCAAATTAAATTTTAATACATAAAAACACATCTGAAACAAATAAAATGTTTAGAAACAATAACTATTGTAAACCAAAGTATAAATGTTAATACATATCAACACATCTGAAACAAAGAAAATGTATATAAAACAAATATCATTTGTAATAACTATAAACATCGATATTTACAAACCTTCATAAAATACATTAATCTACATATACATTATATTTTTCTCTATTTTTCGGGGATACATATCTATATCAATGCGCTAATGATTGACATAACGATTAATCACGTCATCGTCTAACATGTCGCGTCCTGAACCTTTTGGTGCTGGAGAATTGGTGATATTAGTTTATGCCATGGATAAATATTTCCCTAAACGGATTGGTGGTGTGAGGGGAGTGAGACAGGAATGCCAAGACAAAATTATATACGAGATGCTGAGAAGAATGCATCGTATTTCAAAAATTAAAAGAACAAGACGACAGTGTCTTAGAAAATATAGTGATTTGAAGAGAAGAGAACCGAAGTACTATAAATCGATTCGAAGATTGATAAGGACATGTAAGTTTCAAAATTATATATGAAATAATTTATAATAATATAAAAAAAGGGTTTATTTTTGAACTGCGTCATCATTGACGAATCCAGGAAAATAATATTTCCTGACTGTTACTTTGACTATATTAGTATATACAATTGCAAAAAGTTACAAAAGTAAGCATGCAGAACTGAGTTAGTAGATTAAAATTTAACTATATAACTATATACACTTAAAAGGTTAGAAAACTTAGCATACAAAAATGAGTTAGTAGAGTAAAATATAACTATATTAGTATATAACATTGAAACATGCAGAACTGAGTTAGTAGAATAAAATATAAATATATTACTATATAACATTGAAACATGTTAGAAAAGTAAGCATGCAGAACTGAATGTTTTGAAAACCACAAATTAATTTGAATAATTATTTCAATTTTTTTTATTAAAATTTTTTATTATATATATGTTTATAGATATGAGAAGTAGGAGAATGAAGTGTGCACACCCACCACGCTACTTAAGGTCAATGTTGGTGCAAACACCCAGAAGTGAAGCTCTTTCTCCACCTTTGCCAATAACACTATTGGATATTGAATTATCTCCAAATCCATATGAAATTTGTCATAAAGAGACACAGACAGGTAATGACTTATTATTTAAATTTTAAATCATATATTTTAGGTTTTGGCTTAAAAAGTTTTAGCATGCAATATTAATCAAGTTGCTAATTTACTTCTATTATCATTTTTTTCCTCATTAACTTTCTATCTTTATTTGAAAAAGAGGGCATCTAAGCTAAGGAGCCAGCCAATTTTTGGTTGAGCACCATGGACAGCACTCTTTGATTGGTTCTGTCCAATTATCAAGTACAACACAGTTGGTTCACCAAAAATGGGCTGGCATCTAAACTTAGATTCTTGCTTTTCAAATAAAGATACAAAAAGAATGAAGTAAAATATAAAGTTTATTTAAATTGCATGCACTATCTGAATCATGAAACTTAGAAATTGGTTTCTATGTCACTTTTAATGATTATTATTATTATTGTTTTCAATAATATATACAAGGTTTTTGATTTAATAGTTTTCTATCTTTGTAATTTCGTTCATAGATATTACCATGGAAGAAATGGAAACTAGTATGGAAATGGAAGAATTTCAAAGTCCTGATAGTGTGACAATATTTGAAGCATTAACTTCAGATGATACTCAACCAAGGATAGAAGTTTTACCAACAATGATGGTAGATAAAGGTATGTTTCATACTCAGTAATCTTAAATCTAAGAAAATACAAGTTTTAACTAATACATATATTGTATATTTCAAATAGGAGTTGGCTCAGATGAAAGCTTTAAAGGAGTGGACATAAGTGTGGAAGCTAATATAGTAGATAACGTAGATAACAGCACATCAGGAGGTAATATTTGTGATGAAAAACCCTATCATACATTGAATATGTATATGACAATTGAATTAAATTTTGCTTTTCATTTATTTTTCTACAGATTTATCTTCAACATAAACTATTGAGACTGCAGACAAAAGTACTCAGAGTTGTCTAGAAGATCATGTTAAACAAAAAATTTCTAAAATTAGGGCAACTTTGGGAATGTTAATGGAGCAAGTAGATTTTTTATACCGTAAATATGTAATTTGATTTCATTTTTTGTTTTGTCATGATTAATAACTGAGAAAAAGTTTTGTGTTGAAGAATCAAAAGTGAGTTTGAATTTATGTAAATAAACTTTTTTTTTGGCCATAAAACAATTTGTCTTTATTAAATAATAACATTTTAAACTTAAAGGGACACTGTATCCAAATTTTATCTTTTGTGATTCAGATAGAGCATGCAATTTTAAGCAACTTTCAAATGTACTCCTATTATCAAATTTGCATGCTCTATCTGAATCACAAAAGAAAAAATTTGAGTACAGTGTCCCTTAAAAATACACAAACAATAACTTTGTACACAATATACAGAGTAAAAAAATTAACAGTGACTAACATTTTAAACTTAAAGGGACACTGTATCCAAATTTTATCTTTTGTGATTCAGATAGAGCATGCAATTTTAAGCAACTTTCAAATGTACTCCTATTATCAAATTTGCATGCTCTATCTGAATCACAAAAGAAAAAATTTGAGTACAGTGTCCCTTAAAAATACACTAACAATAACTTTGTACACAATATACAGAGTAAAAAAATTAACAGTGACTAACATTTTAAACTTAAAGGGACACTGTATCCAAATTTTATCTTTTGTGATTCAGATAGAGCATGCAATTTTAAGCAACTTTCAAATGTACTCCTATTATCAAATTTGCATGCTCTATCTGAATCACAAAAGAAAAAAATTGAGTACAGTGTCCCTTAAAAATACACAAACAATAACTTAGTAAACAATATACAGATTAAAAAAATAAACAGTGACTAGATAATAAAAAATGTTCACTCCAGACGTCGCCTCTTTGGGTCTGTTGTCGCCTCCCTTTCACTGACAATAGCCAACAGAGATTGTAATGTCCTTTCGCTGATGCTCAAAGCTCTGTTAATTTGATGGTTTTTCTCTTCATCCATCTGCCTCTGCCACTGGAACATCTCTCTTTGCAGCTGTAATTTCTGCATCTCTATCTCATTCCTTTGCCTTTCGATTTCCACATTTTTTTCTGACAGAGCAGCCCAGCGTTCAATATTAGTGTTAATAATATTCTGCATTTATCTGTGGTCCTCTCTGTATTGCCTTGCCAGTGTCAACATTTCCCTCAATGCAACATCGCCAAATTGTCCTTCTGCCGGTGTATTGTCAATATTTACACCACCTGTTTGCAGTTCAATTGGTGGTGCCTGTGTTTCAACAGGTTCATCAATGTTTTCTGGTGTGTGAATTTCATCCGGTTGCGCATCTCCCAAATCTTCAAGAATATCTGGAGTCTCACTTCCATCATGCCCTCCTGGTGGTTCATCTTGAATGGGATTTTCCACTATCGGCATGAGATTGATAGTGATCTCCCTTGATGAGTTTTCTTCTTCTAGATCAAGACATAACAAATTGTTAGTAAATAAAAATAAAATGTTATAAAAACACTTGCAGAAATAGAATAGAAGGAGAGAGCAGATACAACCGTCATACAACAATTTAAGTTACATTATATATATATACATATATGATACATACCATCAAATAATGGAGATGAATGTCCAGTCAATCTCTGGAAAAGACGTTCCAAATCACCTATAAAAAAATAAATAACATAAAAATAAATTTGTCAATGTAACGATATATTCAAAATTATTAATGGAAATGTATTTTGCAATTAACTGGACACTGAAGCAAAAATAATCTTTTTGAGAATAAGATATATTGCATGGAATTTCTATCAGCTTTCTTATGTAATACTATGATCAATTCTCAAAAAGAAAATAATGATAAATTTTAAAAAAATTAGAAAGTTGATTAAAATAGCATGCATGCTCTACAAGAATCCTCATTTAAAAAAATATGTACAAGATCTCGAAATAGAATATGTCAATAATGACATTTGACATTTAAAAAAAATAAAAAATAAAATAAAAATTGAGAGATAAAAGAGATAAAACACACAACATTGAAATTATTCATTTGTAAAGTACTTACCAGTTGCTCTACCAACACCAGTTTGTGGAGTGCTGGTCCTTAGATCCGGAAGTGTGTCCGCCGAGGAAGTTGTGTGTGTAACATTAGATGATGAGCGTATAAATTGTCCATGTGTAAAACTGTCCGAAGGTCTTGAAACAGCTGCACCGGGTGGTCTCGAAACCGCAGAAGAAGAAGTAGAACAAGTGGGCACTTCGTTACTCCTCACAGGCTCTGCTGTTGTTGGCATCGCTTAAAAAAAAAAAATAAAAAAAAAAATTAGGTTTATTTTTATTTATATTTGAAACTGAAAGTTAAAAGTGTTAATAATAATAATTACAGCAGTGAATGCAGGCTCAATCATTAAAGGGACATGCCAACCACCTTTTTTTATGATTTGGAAAGAGAATGCAGTTATAAACATCTTTATAATTTACTTATATTATCTAATTTGTTTTATTCTCTAGATATTCTTTGTTGAAAAGCATTTGATTGATGCACAAAGAAGCCTCGTGTGATTGGCTCAACATGTGTATTTATTTTTCTTCAACTAAGAATATCTAGAAAATTGAAGTAATATGTTGTTTAAATTTCAATTCTCTATCCGAATCATTAATAAAAGATTTTGGGTTTAGTGGCCCTTTAAAGGGACATGAAAAAAAATAATTACCTTTACAAATTGCATAAGAAAATGCTTTTTTAAAAATATTTAAATGTATTATGTTTTTGCATTCATTGGATTTTTATACTTTGAGGAAAAGCAAATCTATACAGGCACAGTAAATGATCATTGGTTGATGCACATAGATGGTTCATGTGACTGCGTCAACTATGTGCATAGCTATATCTGAAAAATGTATGTTTATAAAGCGGAGAACAATTTTGAAAGATGTTAACAATAATATTCTATAGTGAAATAACGCAACATGGAAGTCAATAGATCAGAAATTTAAGAAGGCATGTGATCTGGGGTTAGTCTCATGATTAATGTCGGACATACAATATTATTTTAATAGTTTCAAATTACATTATTTCTATTGTCATTATCTCTTTAAGGTTTCTATGCAATACTGGTTTGAAAATAAACACATGGGTGTTATCTTTAGGGATCACTATATTAATAATCAACAAATCTTTAGTTCCGTTAGACCATTAAAAAAAAGGCAGTATAACAATACTATTATTGTACAATCCCTTATACATATATGAGACATAAATGATTACAGTATTTGGGGCCTAAATGGCTTGTACAATCCCTTATACATATATGCGAGATAAATTATTACAGTATTTCGGGCCTAAATGGCTTGTACAATCCCTTATACATATATGCGACATAAATGATTACAGTATTCAGGGCCTAGATGGCATATAGGATACTGAAGCGTAAGAAGTCAGATAATGTTATTTTAAAGAAATATATATTGGAGACAATAACCTATCATAACTTTAAAAAGAACATTTAAGTCAACTATGTTGTACATTTACCTCTTAAATCACTGTCACAATCATCCGTTATGCCAGTGATGATCTCCGGTCCCAGACGCTGAACAAGCTTCTGCTCATAGTCATTGAGGTCTGCCACATATGCTGGTCCACCTCCGGTAGCACGTGCCGAATTTTTCTCTCTGGCCAATTTAGCTTTGGCGAAGCGTTTAATGTCGTTGTAACGCTTCTTCAGCTGATCGACATCCTTTTTTCCTGGACCCTGAGCACTAACAGCGTCGCTGATCCTTTGCCAGATCTGCTTCCTTCTAGAAAAATTTGTCTGTTTGACACGACATCCAAACAAATAATCATAAGAGTCAATAATCATATCAATCAAAACGACGTTTTGCTGATGAGAAAAGTGAGGATTCTTGGATTTTGAAGCGGTTTCAGATCCAGATGAAGCCATATCGAAATAGTAAATAAAGATCACAAAAACGAGCGCTCTGTAATTACTCTCCAAAAATTTTGGAACAATAATAAAGTTGTTTAGAAAACTTGTCCATTTATAGGAGCAAAATTCTATTCCCGCGTCTACTATGACGTTCATGACACCTTACATGTCACGTGTTAACAATTGGCCAGACAATTGAACTGAAAGTTAAGTACATCAGCTTATTCGCGGCGAGCGAGGCGTCAAATTTATCAATATTCCGCCACTGCTCGCGGCGGGCTAGAGGTGTCTATTTGTTGTGGGATTATTAGTACATAGCTACAGCGGACACCATTTCGCCCGCGGCGAGTAACGGCGAGTTTAGCCGCGTCTAAAATGACGGATGAATTGACGGCTTAGTACATGGAGCCCTTAGTCATGTGTGACTGATGAATTTGGTGTATCTGGTTTGCTGGTAAGGTGCCGTTCCGTCACTTTTCATGAAAAAGCGTTTTACAGGCCGGAACGGGTATTGGAACATGGTTTCTGTGGATGGTTTGTGGTTGATTACACTTACCACATCTAGTTATGTGTGGCTGGTGAATTTGGTCTGTATATTTTGCTGGGAAGGTGCCGTTCCGTCACTTTTTATAAAAAAAAGTGTATTAAAGGCCAGAACAGATATCATAATGTGGTTTCTGTGGATGGTTTGTGGCTGATTACACTTATAACATTTAGTCATGTGTGAATGGTGAATTTGGTGTATCTGGTTTGCTGGTAAGGTGCCGTTCCGTCACTTTTCATGAAAAAGCATTTTACAGGCCGGAACGGGTATTGGAACGTGGTTTCTGTGGATGGTTTTTGGTTGATTACACTTATCACATCTAGTTATGTGTAGCTGGTGAATTTGGTCTGTATATGTTGCTAGGAAGTTGCCGTTCCGTCACTTTTTATAAAAAAAAGTGTATTAAAGGCCGGAACAGATATCATAATGTGGTTTCTGTGGATGGTTTGTGGCTGATTACACTTATAACATTTAGTTATGTGTAACTGGTAAATTTGGTGTATCTGGTTTGCTGGTAAGGTGCCATTCCGTCACTTTTCATGAAAAAGCATTTTACAGGCCGGAACGGGTATTGGAACGTGGTTTCTGTGGATGGTTTGTGGTTGATTACATTTACCACATCTAGTTATGTGTGGCTGGTGAATTTGGTCTGTATATTTTGCTGGGTAGGTGCCGTTCCGTCACTTTTTATAAAAAAAAGTGTATTATAGGCCGGAACAGATATCATAATGTGGTTTCTGTGGGTGGTTTGTGGCTGATTACACTTGTAACATTTAGTTATGTGTGACTGGTGAATTTGGTGTATCTGGTTTGTTGGTAAGGCGCCGTTCCGTCATTTTTCATGAAAAATCATTTTACAGGCCAGAACGGGTATTGGAACGTGGTTTCTGTGGATGGTTTTTGGTTGATTACACTTATCACATCTAGTTATGTGTGGCTGGTGAATTTGGTCTGTATATTTTGCTGGGAAGGTGCCGTTCCGTCACTTTTTATAAAAAAAAATGTATTAAAGGCCGGAACAGATATTTTAATGTGGTTTCTGTGGATGGTTTGTGGCTGATTACACTTATAACATTTAGTCATGTGTGACTGATGAATTTGGTGTATCTGGTTTGCTGGTAAGGTGCCGTTCCGTCACTTTTCATGAAAAAGCGTTTTACAGGCCGGAATGGGTATTGGAACGTGGTTTCTGTGGATGGTTTGTGGTTGATTACACTTACCACATCTAGTTATGTGTGGCTGGTGAATTTGGTCTGTATATTTTGCTGGGAAGGTGCCGTTCCGTCACTTTTTATAAAAAAAGTGTATTAAAGGCCGGAACAGATATTATAATGTGGTTTCTGTGGATGGTTTGTGGCTGATTACACTTATCACATCTAGTTATGTGTGGCTGGTGAATTTGGTCTGTATATTTTGCTGGGTAGGTGCCGTTCTGTCACTTTTTATAATGAAGTGTATTAAAGGCCGGAACAGATATCATAATGTGGTTTCTGTGGATGGTTTGTGGCTGATTACACTTATAACATTTAGTTATGTGTGACTGGTGAATTTGGTGTATCTGGTTTGCTGGTAAGGCGCTGTTCCGTCATTTTTCATTAAAAAGCGTTTTACAAGCCGGAACAGGTATTGGAACGTGGTTTCTGTGGATGGTTTGTGGTTGATTACACTTATCACATCTAGTTATGTGTGGCTGGTGAATTTGGTCTGTATATTTTGCTGGGAAGGTGCCGTTCCGTCACTTTTTATAAAAAAAAGTGTATTAAAGGCCGGAACAGATATTATAATGTGGTTTCTGTGGATGGTTTGTGGCTGATTACACTTATAACATTTAGTCATGTGTGACTGGTGAATTTGGTGTATCTGGTTTGCTGGTAAGGTGCCGTTCCGTCACTTTTCATGAAAAAGCGTTTTACAGGCCGGAACAGGTATTGGAACGTGGTTTCTGTGGATGGTTTTTGGTTGATTACACTTATCACATCTAGTTATGTGTGGCTGGTGAATTTGGTCTGTATATTTTGCTGGAAAGGTGCCGTTCCATCACTTTTTATAAAAAAGTGTATTTTAGGCTGGAACAGATATCATAACGTGGTTTCTGTGGGTGGTTTGTGGCTGATTACACTTATAACATTTAGTTATGTGTAATTGGTGAATTTGGTGTATCTGGTTTGCTGGTAAGGTGCTGTTCCATCACTTTTCACGAAAAAGCTTTTTACAGGCCGGAACGGGTATTGGAACGTGGTTTCTGTGGATGGTTTGTGGTTGATTACACTTACCACATCTAGTTATTTGTGGCTGGTGAATTTGGTCTGTATATTTTGCTTGGTAGGTGCCGTTCCGTCACTTTTTATAAAAAAGTGTATTAAAGGCCGGAAGAGATATCATAATGTGGTTTCTGTAGATGGTGTTTGGCTGATTACATTTATAACATTTAGTCATGTGTGACTGATGAATTTGGTGTATCTGGTTAGCTGGTGAGGTGCTGTTCCGTCACTTTTTATGAAAAAGCATTTTACAGGCCGGAACGGATATTGGAATGTGGTTTCTGTGGATGGTTTGTGGTTGATTACACTTATCACATCTAGTTATGTGTAACTGATGAATTTGGTCTGTATATGTTGCTAGGAAGGTGCCGTTCCGTCACTTTTTATAATAAAGTGTTTTAAAGGCCGGAACAGATATCATAATGTGGTTTCTGTGGATGGTTTGTGGCTGATTACACTTATAACATTTACTCATGTGTGACTGGTGAATTTGGTGTATCTGGTTTGCTGCTAAGGTGCTGTTCCGTCACTTTTCATGAAAAAGTGTTTTACAGGCCGGAACGGGTATTGGAACGTGGTTTCTGTGGATGGTTTGTGGGTGATTACACTTATTACATTTAGTCACATGTGACTTGTGAATTTGGTGTATTTGGTTTTCTGGGAAGGTGCTGTTCCGGGCTGTTATGTTTGGTTCCGGACACTATTTTGGTAGTTAAAGGGTTAATTAATTATTATATCACAAATATTCTTGTTCCTAAAATTGTTCTCAAGAGTCTCTAATACATCCCATTATATTTTAAATCAATTTCCTTTATAAAAGGCCTGTTCCGGCCTGTTCCGTTCCGTTCCGGCTTTTACACCGTTCCAAAGAAAACAGCTCTTTTGCCTGTAAAAAAACATACAATACCCCCCCCCAACATTACAACCCACCACCCACATACCCCTAATCTAACCCAAACCCCCCTTAAAAAACCTAACACTAAGCCCCTGAAGATCTTCCTACCTTATCTTCACCACGCCGGGTATCACAGATCTGTCCAGAAGAGGGTCCGAAGTCTTCATCCTATCCGGCAAGAAGAGGTATAGAAGAGGGTACGAAGTCTTCATCCTATCCGGCAAGAAGAGGGCATCCGGACCGGTAGACATCTTCATCCAGACGGCATCTTCTATCTTCTTCCATCCGGCGCGGAGTGGGACCATCTTGAAGCAGCCGACGCTGATCCATCCTCTTCTAACAACGTCCTAAGTCCGAATGAAGTTTCCTTTAAATGACGTCATCCAAGATGGCGTCCCTCGAATTCCGATTGGCTGATAGGATTCTATCAGCCAATCGGAAATAAGGTAGGAAAAATCTGATTGGCTGATTGAATCAGCCAATCAGATTCAAGTTCAATCAGATTGAGCTTGCATTCTATTGGCTGTTCCGATCAGCCAATAGAATGCAAGCTCAATCTGATTGGCTGATTGGATCAGCCAATCCGATTGAACTTGAATCTGATTGGCTGATTCAATCAGCCAATCAGATTTTTCCTATCTTAATTCCGATTGGCTGATAGAATCCTATTAGCCAATCGGAATTCGAGGTACGCCATCTTGGATGACATCATTTAAAGGAACCTTTATTCGGACTTAGGACGTCGTTAGAAGAGGATGGATCCGTGTTGGCTGCTTCAAGATGGTCCCGCTCCGCGCCGGATGGAAGAAGATAGAAGATGCCGTCTGGATGAAGATGTCTACCGGTCCGGATGCCCTCTTATTGCCGGATAGGATGAAGACTTTGGACCCTCACCTGGACGGATCGGTGATACCCGGCATGGTGAAGATAAGGTAGGAAGATCTTCAGGGGCTTAGTGTTAGGTTTTTTAAGGGGGGGGTTGGATTAGATTAGGGGTATGTGGGTGGTGGTTTGTAATGTTGGGGGGTATTGTATGTTTTTTTACAGGCAAAAGAGCTGTTTTCTTTGGGGCATGCCCCGCAAAAGGCACTTTTAAGGGCTGGTAAGGTAAAAGAGCTGTAAAATATTTATTTTAGAATAGGGTAGGGCATTTTTTTATTTTGGGGGGCTTTGTTATTTTTTTAGGGGGCTTAGAGTAGGTGTAATTAGTTTAAAATTCTTGTAATCTTTTTTTATTTTTTGTAATTTAGTGGGGTTTTTTTTTGTAATTTAGTGTTTGTTTTTTTTTGTAATTTAGTTTAGTTGATTTAATTGTAGATAATTGTAGACAGTTTATTTAATTAATTTATTGATAGTGTAGTGTTAGGTTTAATTGTAACTTAGGTTAGGATTTATTTTACAGGTAATTTTGTAATTATTTTAACTAGGTAACTATTAAATAGTTATTAACTATTTAATAGCTATTGTACCTGGTTAAAATAAATACAAAGTTGCCTGTAAAATAAATATTAATCCTACAATAGCTACAATATAATTATTATTTATATTGTAGCTATATTAGGGTTTATTTTACAGGTAAGTATTTAGCTTTAAATAGGATTATTTTATTTAATAAGAATTATTTTATTTCGTTAGATTTAAATTATATTTAACTTAGGGGGGTGTTAGTGTTAGGGTTAGACTTAGCTTTAGGGGTTAATACATTTATTAGAGTAGGGGCGAGGTCCAGTCAGCAGATTAGGGGTTAATACTTGAAGTTAGGTATCGGCGATGTTAGGGAGGGCAGATTAGGGGTTAATACTATTTATTATAGGGTTTTTGAGGCGGGAGTGAGGCGGATTAGGGGTTAATACATTTATTATAGTAGCGGTGAGGTCCGGTCGGCATATTAGGGGTTAATAATTGTAGGTAGGTGGCGGCGACGTTGGGGGCGGCAGATTTGGGGTTAATAAATGTAATATAGTGGTCGGCGGTGTTAGAGGCAGCAGATTAGGGGTACATAGGGATAACGTAGGTTGCGTCGGTGTACGAAGCGGCAGATTAGGGGTTAAAAATAATATGCAGGAGTCAACGATAGCGGGGGCAGCAGATTAGGGGTTAATAAGTGTAAGGTTAGGGGTGTTTAGACTCGGGGTACATGTTAGGGTTTTAGGTGCAGACTTAGGAAGTGTTTCCCCATAGGAAACAATGGGGCTGCGTTAGGAGCTGAACGCTGCTTTTTTCAGGTGTTAGGTTTTTTCCAGCTCAAACTGCCCCATTGTTTCCTATGGGGGAATCGTGCACGAGCACGTTTTTTAAGCTGGCCGCATCCGTAAGCAACGCTGGTATTGAGAGTTGCTGTGGCGGTAAATATGCCTGTACGCTCCCTTTTTGGAGCCTAATGCAGCCCTTCTGAGAACTCTAAATACCAGCGTTGTTTAAAAGGTGCGAGGGAAAAAAAACACGCGTAGCTAACGCACCCCTTCTAACGCAAAACTCTAAATCTAGGCGATATTCAATAAAATATCAAAATGCTAATAAACTGTTGACATTGCATATACTACATGTTTGTGTAGGCTACTGGCAAGACAGTGTGACCAAATGCTCAAAGCCTTACTTTAAAAATTTAGAAAACCTTGTTTAATTCCTTTAGACACTAATAATAAACGCATTGTTACAATATCGCTATTTTATAAAGGGATCCTTATTGCTCTGAAATTTTATACAGGGCTGAAATCAGTGTTTGAATTCAGTTCTGTCAAGATGTATTTTACTATACTTCTCTGTGAGAGGCAATGGTTCTCTTACACTGGTGGAATTTTAAAGCAGCATCATCATTGCATTGAAGGTGTAATGTAAATTATTCATTTAGAATGTATTGAATGACGAAACAATTTATATGTGTCAACCAAAACTCAACCTCTTTTTGTTACAATACAACAGTGAAACTAGTACATAAATATTGAAACTATATAAGCTGGAGGGTTTGTGGATAACTTGCACACATATTAAGTTTTTTTTAATGTATTATTAAACTGTAACTTACCTGAGAGGTGTTCTATAGTTCCCCTAAAAATGCCCTAATGAGCAGGTATTTGTCTAAATTGGATACAGATTTATAAACAAATCTTTAAATAATATTTGTTTTAAATATTGACAAATTTAAATAGAATATCATAACAACTCCTGTAAATTTTCTCTCAGTCCTAATTAAGTCACATGCAGGGAGTGGGAAATCAGACCAGCCCTGGAAATGTTTGAAATTACATGATCTGCATTATGAATGTTTAATTTTGAATTGACTGTACCTTTAACACTTTGGGCCAGATTACAAGTGGCGCGCTAAATATTGCTTTCATGAATGCAATTTTTGTGCTCCACTGTGTAATACCAGCGCACGCCAATGTTAACAGCAATGCAACTCGCGTTTGCATTGCTGCCAAGCATTGCACTCATGAGAGCACACATTCGTAGGCTCCAATGTGAGCCTTGTTCTGATGCCGTCAGAGCATTTAGGGCACCTGTAGAAAATTAACCAGAGATTGAATCTCTAGTTATTTTTCTGAGGGCGAATTGCTACCACCACGAGCTTGCGAAAGCAATAACCAGCAAATTTTTGCCCGCAAACAGGCAAATTTGTCCATTTGCGGGCACACGATAATTTAGCTCTCAACTTAATCTGGTCCTTTTTCAGGTAAAAAAAATACTGTCCATGCGGGTAGATGCTGCTCTTTCCAATACATGGCAGAATATTCTATTTGCAAATTTGTTGGTTGTTTTAGATGATTTTTATCCATAGATGTTTAAAAATGTGACTATGTATTCACAGTATTTTTTAGATGTTAATAGAGGAGATGAGATTAAATAATCGAATCTCAAAAGGGTTTTCTTGCGAGCTCCAAATTAGTGCCTGTATCATACTCAAATTGCTATTATTTAGTGACAGTACATTAGCTGCACTGACAAGTAACCCTAACCATAACTTCTTTCCAATCCCATAAACTCTCTCCATGACCTGCTCCAATGCAGTTTTCACTAGCTAATCTTCCTTCCTCCACTGCATTTAACCCCCCATAACTTTTTATCCACTACAATTATCCCTAAACCTTTTGTGACACAGCCCTCTATGATAATTATTAATAACTTCTTCCTATTATGTTGTCATAAATCCTAACTGTGACTCATCATTCAATGAAACATTACTCCTAACTATGGCTACACCTTCACTGGTCCCAGTATGCACCAATTTATAACTGCAATGCTCCCAACACACAGAAGGATTTTAGTGGGGGTTTGTAGAAAGATCTGACACTCAGTGACCCCTCTCAGTACCTCATTGCAAATACTTGTATAATGATATTATGATGTAGTGTCAGATATACACTGTTGACACCAAAGAAACTAGTTACATAGACGTATTCTGTCTTATTATATTTTTTTTTCTTACTTATACTCAGTGATATCAACTTGTATATGCTTACTTTTGTAAAAAAAATATACTATAATTCTTAATATTTCTGATTTGGTTGTACTGACTGCTGTGAGTAAAGAAAGCAGAATTCAATATTAAAGGGTTTTTATTTTCTAATGTGATCACATTAGAAGACGATGAGATACTTTTTGAGGAAAGCCACTCCTAAGCAGTTGTATGCCGTTTTGTAATTAGATTTTAAGCCATCATCTTAACTTAATGCTTTTTAGTAGATATTAAGATTTATTAAACTAGCAGACTGTAGCTATAATTGGCTGCCCAAATGGTGCTAATTTATGTTGATTACCTATTTTTCATATTGTCCTTTATATGTTGCAAAATAATTGGGAATACCAAAGAGGAGCTAGCTAACAAGGCATCAAATGTCTCTTCCTCACATACCAAGAATGTAATAATCTTAATATATATGCAAATTGTATATTGATTCTGCTGTTAAAATATAATTAGCTTGACTGTAAACTCCCTATAAATTATATTGACCTATTTGATGAATCTATAAACACAGTTTTAGACCAATAGAAAACAACCCACATTGAAACTACTGTATTTTTACATTATTATTTTTTTACCTCCATCATGAAACGCTTACAGGGCATAAGCAAAATGCAGTGATCATTCTCAACATTTTTACACTTCTTGAATGTATCACCTTAATCATATTAGTTTATAAAATTGCAATTAGATCAGAATTAATCTTGGCTGGAACATTTAGATTACTTCTTTTGGAAAATTGTGCACTGTAGATATGTGCACAGGTAAAAAAAAAATATGTTTCAGACAAATTATTAATCACAGAAACAAAAGTTATTTTGTGTTATTCAAGAATAATTAATTAGGATATTCTGTTTAGCCAAATTTTAAAACATTATCAGTTTGTTAACCTCTTATTTCTCACGGATAGCAAAGTTAAATAATCCAGGTCATATCCAACCAGGACTATTGAGGATCCCTGCTCTCATACAATTAGTTGTGCAAGAGCAGGGGGCATGAGTGCACAAGTTATTGCTTGTGCAATAATAAAAGCGAGCAGGGAATACGGGTCAATCCATATTCAACAAAATTGGAAAGGGAGCATCTGAAGGATTCAATGAGAACATGATTTGTGGTACAAAAGTAAAATCAATTAACTGATACATAAATGTATTAGCATATATAAAATATACATCAAAAGCATAATATAAACAAAGGTTAAAATATGGAAATATGCACATATATTATTACTGTCCAGATATCACAGTGCCCATAAAAAAAATCCAAATAAACAATCCAAAAAGAAAAAAAAAAGTAATAGTATCCATATCTCTGATGGGTTATATCAGTAGTACCTAAAACAAGATTGATAGTGCAGAATGCTAGATTAAAAAATAACCTCAAAATAAAAATGAAGGCTTACTGGATTGCCTAAAATTGTGTCAAGTGTATGATTGCAAATGAAAAGAACTTGCGCAGATAGTCCTTAGTGGTCAACACTTTTTGAACCCAAATGAAGGCTTTTCTCAAGACTAACATCTGCTGAGTCAGTTATTGACCAATAAAGGAACTATTTGGGTTCAAAACTTTGCATCCTTAAAACATGCTAGAGCAAAGGTGCCAAAGCTATCACTGTTAATGCCTGACCGTTATTTATCTGTAATGTAAATGTATGCAATAAAAACATTGTTTCAAATGACGATTCTACCATTTGGCAGTGTTATGATGTCACGTTGGGTAAGCAACATCAATTCTGGTTTGGTAAAAATAGTAATTGCCAGTTCTAGTTTAAAGGATTGTGGGATACATAGTCACACCATGACTAAGAGTTAAAGGGACACTGAACCCACATTTTTTCTTTTGTGGTTCAGATAGAGCATGCAATTTTAAGCAACTTTCTAGTTTACTCCTATTATCAATTTTTATTTGTTCTTTTGCCATCTTTATTTGAAAAATAATGTATCTAAGCTTTTTTTTTTGGTTCAGACCTCTGGACAGCACTTTATTATTGGTGGATGAATTTATCCACCAATCAGCAAGAACAACCCAGGTTGTTCACCAAAAATGGGTTGGCATCTAAACTTACATTCTTGCATTTCAAATAAAGATACCAAGAGAATGAAGAAAATTTGATAATAGGAGTAAATTAGAAAGTTGCTTAAAATCCCATGCTCTATCTGAATCACAAAATAAAAAAATTTGGGTTCAGTGTCCCTTTAAGGTTTAAGGGAACTTTCATCACTTCTCTGGACACTAGGATTATAACTACAAGGAACACTATTTTTATTTTTTGCTTTTTTCACATGTACACATTAGTAATCACCTAGGTACCCTATATCTTTTTTAGGCTATTTTTCTGGACACTTTCATACCATATATTAATTAATTTATTGATTGATTTTTCTTTTTGTGGACTCCCAGTCTTGTACCTTTAACACATTATTTATCACAGTATTTATTTAGTATAACTTTCAGCTGATTCTGATTTTTGTTAACTTTCAGAATTTTAATTTATATGATTTGGTTCTAATAAATATGTTGATATGCTTTAAATAGGCTTTCACATTCTATACATTGTACACACTTGTCAGGTATATTAGTGCATTTGTTTTCAGCCATTTTGTCTAACTGTTTATTTCCTGTACACATACACTAGCCAGTTTGGCACTCTTATAACTTTAGCTTCCAATACATAGTCACACCAGTCACATTGTCCATGCTTCTGTAGATCATGAGGTGACAAATTTGGCAGTCTCTAATCTGGGCCAACTAAGAATTAGACTAAGTGAAAAAAATATATATATATAAATAGAAAACATATATATATATAAAAATATTAATAATATAAATAATATCAAATTATAAAAATATATTAGGGTATATAACAAAAAAATAACACATCACCAAGAGTGTATACCTAGTTCTAAATGTATACATGGATCTAAATTAAATATTATATATTTAAATAAAACAAAAGATCACAGAGAATGTACACCTAGATGTAAATATGTACATAAATATAATCTAAATGTGTATATAAATATTAATTCATAATGTACAAATAATATATGTATATGAATATTTATTAGAGCCCACCAAATTTGTTACATTCATTATGATGTTTTTCGATTGCCCTGTAAAAATACCGTTCTATATTTGACCAATGAAGGAAACAACTAGGGATGGGCGAATGTGTTTATATCCGAATTCGAATGTTAGAACGAATGTTATTGTAGAAATTCGATTTACATAATAGAATGTTGATAAGAACGAATATTCTTAAAAATTCGATTTTCGAATGTTATTTACAGTTTTCGAATGTCACATTCGAATTCAAATGTGACATTCGAATATATCACATTCGAATTCGAATATTACATTTATAAAATACAATTGTAGACTAGAAACACTATTTTGAATGTCACATTCTAATCGAATACAACATTCAAATCGAATGTCGCATTCGAATTAGAATTTTACATTTATAAAACACAGTATTAGACTAGAAATACTATTTTGAATTCGAATGTCACATTCAAATCGAATTTCACATTTAAAACATAGTATTAGACTAGAAATACTATTTCAAATTCGAATGTAGCATTGAAATTCGAATATTACATTTATTAAACACAGTTGTAGTGTAGAAATACTATTTCAAATTCGAATGTCACATTCAAATTCAAATATTACATTTCGAAATTGAATGAATACATAGCTAAACATTCTATTATTCGAACGAATATTTTCGAATTTTATTGAAAAATTTGAAAACGAAAATTCGAAAATAGAATGTTAGAATGTTATATAAACATTTGGAATTCGATTCGAACGAACGAATGTATCAAAATTTGTTTTCAATTTTGAATTTTTAGAAACATTCGCCCATCCCTAGAAATAACCCCATTATGAGAATAAGGCTGCAGAGTTTATTTACAAATTATTTATGAGATATGCTGCTCTCCTTAGAAAAAAGGCACATCTGACAAACATATGATAATTCAGATCTTATATATCTAAACATTATAACTCTACACATTATTACTAATACATACACAGCAAAAAAATATAATGTTATAATATATTACTACATACCCCATACATGATAAAATAATTTCTAAACTCACATATCACATGGCAACAAACTACTCAGTTACTTCCTCTTTACATCACCCATCCTTAGGCAGGATGGTTGATAGAAAACATATAGGGCTAGATTACAAGTGGAGCGCTAACTAGCCCCTAGTCTAATAACCCCTAAACCATCATATAGCCCCCTGAAAAGTCACCACTACACTCTTAACCCCTAAACTGCCACACCCCTGCATCACAAAGTATCTAAATAAACTACTAACACCTAATCCGCCACAACCCCCACAACACAAACTATATAAATAAATGAATAACCCCAAAACTGCCATCCCCCACATCGCAAAGGACATCATTAAACTTGTAACCACTAAAAAACCCTAACATTAAAGAAAATAAAAAATACCCTAACATTAACAGAAAATAAAAAATAATTACAAAAAAATAAAATATTTAATCCTATACGGAAAAAAACTGTTCTAAGACTAAATTACCAATGGCCAAGATTACAAGTTTTGTGCTTTACCAGTTGCATAAATAACGCAAACAAATGAGCGTTATAGCACTTTCCATAGGGTTGCCATTACAAGTTAACCCAAAACCTTCTTTTGTTGTGCAGTATGGTGCGTTAAGCTCCATACTGCACAAAACCCAAGGCATGACTTTACGTGCTCGTGCACACTTTCCCCTATAGACATCAATAGGGAGAAAGTGTTAGAAAAAAACTAAAACCTGCGATCGCGGAGTTAGCGATCAAAGTAACGCAATCCCCATTGATGTCTATGGGAAAAAAAAAGTTATGTTAAAACCTAACAAACTAACAGAAACCCCTAGTCTAAATACCCCTAATCCACCGCCCCCCTGACATCGCAGAGACTAAATAAACTTATTAACCCCTAATATGCAGCACACCCACATCGCTAACCCCCTAAATAAACCTATTAACCCCTAAACCGCCGCCCCCGACATCGCTGACACTAAATAGACCTATTAACCCCTAAACCGCCGCCCCCCACTTCGCTACTACTATGATAAAATGATTAACCCTTAAACTGCCACCCACCCACATCGCCAACACTATATAAAGCTATTAACCCCTAAACTGCCAGCCCCCACATCAAAAATACTAAACTAAACCCATTAACCCCTAAACCGCTGCCCCCACATCTCAAATCACTAAATTAAACTATTAACCCCTAAACCTAACACCCCCCTAACTTTAAATTACATTTACAATATAACTATCTTTAAATAAATAAAAACTTACCTGTGAAATTAAAAAAAATAAGATTAATAATAAAAAAACCTAAGTCTAAAAAAAACCTAAGCTACCCATTACCCCTAAAGGCGCATTCATCCATCTGGATCCAGGCAGCGAGAAGTCTTCATCCGCGGGGAGCAGAGCTGTCCAGTACTGGCGTGACATCCAGCCCGGAACGTCCTCTCCATGTAATTGACCGCCGCACACTGAAGCTTGAATGCAAGGTACCCCTTTTATATTGGGGTACTGTTACTTTCCTATTGGCTGAAAATTTAAAATCAGCCAATAGGATGAAAGCTGCTTAAATCCTATTGTCTGATTTGGACAGCCAATAGGATTTAAGCAGCTCTCATGCTACCCTCTGGAACACTCTTTGTCGTCCTGTCAGGCATTCCCCTAATCTTTATTCTTTTAAATGCTCCCTGAAGACTTTTTTTGTTCAGAGAAGCCTACCACCCAACTCAGTAATAAATTAATTTCACCTACCTAACATTTCCCTCATTTTAACTCTTAACATCTTTCTCAATCTTGCAGTCCTCACCTCCTGTGTTTTCATTGTTTTATTTGAATGAATTGTACCCATAGACAGCGCTGCGGAATATGTTGGCGCTTTACAAATAAAGTATAATAATAATAATAATAGTTATATTGTAAATTGTTTAGGAGTTAATAGTTTAATTTAGTGATTTGCGATGTGGGGGGGGGGTTAGGGGTTGATAAGTTTAGTTTAGTATTAGCGATGTGGGGGCTGGCGGTTTAGGGGTTAATAACTTTATTATAGTAGTAGCAATGTGGGGGGCTGGCAGTTTAGGGGTTAATACATTTTTATAGTGTTGGCGATGTGGGTGGGAGGCGGATTAGGGGTTAATAGATTTTATATAGTATTTGCTATGTGGTAGGGTGACAGTTTAGGGGTTAATAGGTAGTTTATTGGTGTTAGTGTACTTTGTAACAATTTAGTTTTGAGTTTTGTGAAACATTTTTGTTTTGCAAAGTCCATAACTACTGGTCTCAGATTGCGGAATGGATTGCGGCGGTATAGACCATAACGTAAGCATTTAAGGCGGACCGCAAAACCTGTAATACAGCGGTATGAAAATCCCACAACTCAAAAGTCATTTTTTATCTGCGGAATGGATTGTTGCGTTACAGGCTAAAATGCTTGTGGTATAGCTATACTGCAGCAACTTGTAATACGGGAGACCTGCCATTCCACGTGCAATGGCCAATTTTTCAGTGGTATAGCCTTACCGCACCGTAGCACAAAACTTATAAGCCTTTTGCAGTGCATTGCCCTAAAGTGATTAAGCTCTATTTTTTAAAAAAATAACCCCTCTAACATTATACCCCCACCCCCCAAAATAATATAAAAAAAAAAAACTATCTTAAATAAACATAAGTTAAAAATTGCCCTTTGGATGATCATTGCCATTAAAAGGACATTTAGCTCTTTTGATTCCCATAAAAAAAATAATATTAATACCCCCCCCCCCAAAAAAAAAAAAAGATCTAACACTTACCCCATAAAGGTATTCACCAATGATGATGATGGCGCAGTGGTCCATCTTCATCCAGGCGGTGGTCCATCTACAACCAGGCAGAGGTGGTGGTGGCAGTGGTCCTCATCTTCTGATCTTGAACACGGAGCTCCTCTTCATGTGCTCTCCAGTGTTTAAAAGGGCATTCAACTCTTGTGCTGCCCATACAAAAACCATATTCTTAAAAAAATAAAAATAAAGAAAAACTAACACTAGAGACCGCATGAAGAGGAGCTCTGTGCTCAAGATCAGAAGATGAGGACCACTGCCGCCACCACTTCCGATGAAGATGGACCGCCACCTGGATAAAGATGGACTGCCGCCACCATCATAATCATCGGTGAGTACCTTTATGGGGTTAGTGTTATTTAGTTGGGTTTTTTTTTTTGGGGGGGGTTCTAAGAATAGTTTTTTTTTATAGGCAGCAAAAGAGCTGAATGCCCCTTTCAGGCCACTTTGTAGTTTAGGAATTTTTTTTTTTTTTTAATATTTTTTAATTGAATAATTAGTCAGAATAACAACATATAAAATCGTTACACACAGTTTGTCATATATATTACTGTTCAAAGCAAATCATATAGGTTGTGCAACAATATATATCTATATAAACAGAAACAATGTAAGTGTTGTCATCATCAGACAAATATAAAGAAGGGCAAGGGAGAGATGCCATATAAAATCAACAGAAATTACAGGGTTTAACTTTCCCTTAACAATCTAGTGTTTTATTAATGACTGTTATGTTTCTAATGTCGAATACCGATGCTACATTTAAAAAGTAGGAAGAAAGAAAAAGTCAGAGATCAGAGCTGAGAATGAGATAGGATAAGGAGAACAAAAGAGAGGGGTGGGGAAAAAAAAAAAAAAAAACAGAGGGAGAGAGTTATAGGAAGGGGGGTGAGAGGGTAAGGAAAGGGTAATATAGGGAGGGGGAGGAGATCAAGGGGTGGCTGAGGGGTAGGATTTTATAGTTTTGACGTTTCAAATTGTTTTGTTCCAGATTGCTCTCATCATTTCGTAAACGTCCAGTTTATGTGTTTTAAGGTAATGATAGCGTTCCATGGTTAACAGGTCAGAGACCATAGATCTCCACTCTTCAAGAGTGGGCAACGTTTGAGATTTCCAATGTTTGGGAATAAGTTTTTTGGCTGCTGTGATCATAATTAGTAGTAGTGGCTGTTTCCCCAATTCTATCAGTTTGGGTATAGAAAGAAATAGGATAGCTTCTGGACTTGGGAGAATTTGGGTAAATATTATGTCAGAGATTGCTAGAAATGTGTTTCTCCAAAATTCCTCCAATTTGGGGCAAGACCACCAAATGTGAAGAAGAGAGCCTTCTTCACCGCAGCCCCTCCAGCAAGTACTGCTGAGTGTAGGGAATATTTTGTGGAGACGTGAGGGGGTGAGATACCAACGGCATGAGAGCTTTAAGTGGATTTCATGCACTACTGCTGACACAGAGGATTTTTTAGTTAGGTAGAAGGCCCTAGTCCAGGATTCAACATCCGGGTCCAGCCCGAGATCCCGGCTCCAGGTGTAAACATAAGATGGGAGAGTAGAGGTATCTGGGGTTATTCAGATTTTTATATAATTTGGAGATTAGATGTGTGGGGGGTGTTCCCTGGATACATAGTTTCTCAAAATCTGTAGTAGTTCTACCTAGGTCTTTCTTTTGTTTGTGGCAGGATACACAGTGTCTTAATTGGTGATAATGTATCCAGGAGGAGAAAATCTCCTCATGAGCCTCTGCTAAGGCGGCTTGAGACTTGAAAATGCCATTTTCAGTGGCAAAATGAATAGAGCCTATTTTAAGACTATAGGGCTTTTTGACATATGAGCTCTTATATCTGTAAGGAAGGTCTACATGCTCAACAAGTGGAAGAGAGTGGGGCAGGAATCGAGGAAATATGTGTGGTTGATGCTATGATTCTGTCCCAATCTGACAGAGTATCTGCTGCGATATGGTATCGCTGCAGTATTTTGGGTCTTTTATGAGTAGGGGTCCAAGCTAGGGATGCAACGTTGTTTACTTTAAAAATTTGCCTGTCCATGTGTACCCATGCTTTATTGTCAGCGTTATGAGACCACTCAGTAATGTGCTGTAACGTTATAGCCTGTTTGTATGCCATTAGGTTGGGAACCCCCAGTCCACCTCGCTCTCTAGGAAGGTACATAGTTTTTTTTGGTATTCTCGGTTTAGAACCTCCCCAAATGAACTGCTCAAATGCTCTCTGGATCTGATTTATGTAGCCCTTTGGAAGAGCTATGGGTACTGTCTGCAGAAGATATAAGAGTCTTGGGAGTGCGTTCATTTTTAAAACCCCTATCCTACCGAGCCATGATATGTGTTTGTTTCTCCACCCTGAAAGGTCTCGTACAATGTCATCCTTTACTTTATTGTAGTTATGTCTAAATAGGTCCTGTGGGGAGGGGGTTAGGAATATACCTAGATATTTCAATTTATCCCTTGCTATAGGGATAGTATATTCGATTCTAAGGTGTTGGATCACATCAGAGGGAGTCCCTATGTTCATTAATTCAGATTTAGTTATGTTCCATTTAAAATTTGATACCTTACCATATTGTTCTAATTCTGCTAGCAACTCCGGGATAGATATTGCAGCATTAGTAAGGGTGAAAAGGGCATCGTCTGCAAACAGTGCTTGTTGGTGTTCTTTATTTCCCACAGTTAGTCCTTTTATTCCCTCATTACCTCTAACTTTTTGTGCCAGTACCTCCATAGAGATAGCAAAGAGCAATGGGGACAGGGGGCACCCCTGCCTTGTGCCGTTGCTTATAGTAAAGGAGTCAGAGAGGGTACCATTAATTCTAATCCTGGCATTTGGAAACGAGTAAAGTGCCATGGTCATGTTCAAGTAAGGTTCTGGGAATCCCATCTCTACCATGGTTCGTCGTAGGAAGGACCACTTGACCCTATCAAAGGCCTTTTCCGCGTCTGTTCCCAAAAGGACCATGGGGGTTTTTGTGGCTTGCGCATGATTAATTAATTGGATTACTTTGATGGTATTGTCCCGAGTTTCCCACCCGGGCACAAAACCAACCTGGTCTTTATCAATAAGCTCAGGTAAGAATTTATTTAACCTAGTGGCCAAGATCTTGGCTAACAGTTTCATATCATTGTTTATTAATGAAATAGGTCGATAATTCTCTGGTTTCGTAGTAGGTTTTCCAGGTTTGGGGATGACTGAGATGTGTGCCTCTAAGAGAGATTTGGACAGGTGAGGATTACTCCTTAACCCATTGAAAATCTTGAGGAGGGGAGGGGACAGAATATCTTTGAACTTCTTATAGTATCTAGAGGAGAAGCTGTCCGGGCCAGGACTCTTACCAGGAGGGGTATTTTTTATTGCCTGAGCTATTTCCTCTATCGTTATGGGTGACTCCAGATGGGACACAGCTTCCCTGTTTAGGACAGGAAGGTTCAAGTCTTTAAAATAGTCATCAGTGTTATCTACAGTTTGTGTTAGCGTTTCCTGGAGTTTTGATTGGGTGTCTGGTTTGTCTATGTTGTATAGTGAATTATAGAACTCTCTAAAGGTGGAGGCTATAAGTTTACTGTCGTGGACCGTCCAGCCGTCTTTCGTCAGTAGTGAGTGGGTGTACGTTGAGAGTTGCTTCCTGCGTAGCCCTCTCTCTAGGATCTTACCAGGCTTATTGCCCCCCTCATAGTAATATTGCCTAAGATGAAGGGCGTTTCATTGATAAGTTTCGGTTAGGTACTGCTTAAGGTCCAACCTTGCTTGGATAAGGTCTTGTCTGATAGAATGATTATTTAAATCGGCTTTATGACGAGTTTCAAGTTTGTCAATTTTTGAGAGCAAATTTGCATAAAGTTCTCTTGATTTTCTGTTTATGTTTGCTTTGTGTTTAATTAACAATCCCCTCATTACTGTTTTATGGGCTTCCCATTCTATTATGGGTGAGGAGGTGGAATTATCGTTGAGTGTAAAATATTCAGTTAAGTTTGTCCTCAGTTCATCAAATATAAGGGGGTTGTCAAGGAGGGCGTCATCTAGCTTCCAAGTCCTAGAAATTATGGGGAGGTCTGGCCAAGAGATAGAACAGGTGACAGGGGCGTGGTCCGACCATGTGATATTTCCTACGTCGCATTGGGTGATTAAAGAGAGGCCACTGGAGTCTGAGAATATGTAGTCTATTCGAGTGTAGCAGTCGTGAGGGGCAGAGTACAAAGTGTAGTCCTTTCCCCTAGGGTTTAAGGATCTCCAGGTGTCATGTAGTGAGACTGCAGACAAGGAGCCCCTAATCTTTTTGATAGTGGCCTTGGGGACGTTGGTGGTGCCTCTAGAGGTATCAATCAATGGGTCGAGTGCTACGTTAAAATCACCCGCCATAAATATTACCCCTTTAGCATGGTCCAGGAGTAAGTTTGTGACTTTTTTAATGAAACTACTTTGGTTGAGATTTGGTGCATAGATATTAAGGAGTGTAATATGTTGCCCAAAGAGTAGGCCGACTAATAATACATAGCGACCCTCTGGGTCTTTGAGTGTGGTTGCTATTTGTATCGGTAGTGATTTGTGCACTAGTATCCCCACACCCCCTCTTTTACTTGCTCCCGAGGCAAAGCAAGATATTGGATAAAGTAATGGGGACCACCGGGGCTCCCTTCCCCTCCTAAAGTGGGTTTCTTGCATGACTACTAAGTTTATTCAACTCGTTTAGCACTATAGATCGTTTGCCTGGGCTATTAAGTCCCTTTACATTAATGGATGTTAGCCTGAAGGCGTGTTCTTGGAATCTACTAAGTCTCATCGGCATTGTGTCAGTTATGAGAGATGCCGGATAGGGAAGAGGAAAATAAAAAAAAAATTAAAAAAAAAGAGGGGGGAGGGGGAGGTAAAAGCAAAAAGTTACTTACTGGGGCTTAGAAAAGGTTCCAGAGAAGAAGAGCGAGAAGGTCGATTAGAACAGTAAAGAGGAAAGAAGAGAGGAATAAGAAGAAAAGAAAAAAGAAGAAGAAATGTATTTGTGTTAGTACAAATCTATTTCAGGGCGAAAAGTTTGTGTGAGAGAATTCAAAGGGGGAGAAGTATCTCTCTCACCGGCAAGGAATATATATAAAACAGAATAAATCAATTTGACTCCCGAGAGCAGGGAGGGTCATGAGGAGGGGGGAGAAGGGAAGGGGAGGAAGGAGAAGGGGAGGAAGGAGTAGGGAGCAGTTAGAAGGCCCGTTCCCAAGAGGGGATACAAGAGGGGGAGGGGAAAGAAGGGGGGTGGGGAGGGAAGTGTCTGGGAGTAAAGAGCAGAGGAAATAATTAATATAAAAAACTTCAACTTGTCTGATTGTCGTGGAAATAGGCATTTAGTTATAAAATGTTTATTTGTAGATCCATTGCTGGACCAAAGATACAATTAAAGGGGGTGAATCTTTAGGCTAATTGGGGTACTCACTCTCCTGGCATGATGGTTTTCTTAGGGATTTCAAAAAGACATTGTTAACGGTTACCCTTAAAGTCAGAACTCTATTGCAGAAAGAAAAATAAAACACAGAACAATGCTATAGAAAATGCATTATAATTATATAACTCTAAGACATTACTTATATAATCATCTGAGAGGCTAACGATAAATAAGTCAGGACCTCACAAGTGTACTTCTTAACCTTTCGTTTTGAGATAAATCGGTATAGGTCCAGGAGTACAATTTCAACAGAGTAGTCAATGTTATCTACTGGAATAAACCGTAATGACTAGTGATATTAGATTTAGAGTGAGTTAAACTCGTTCTAATTGGAAGAAAACTCTTGTAACCAGATAACATGTAACAAAAAGCATGTATAACATTCAACCTATGCTTATAAACTATTATGAAGAAAAAAATGAAAACTAAGTTTTAATTATATGAAAGGATACTTTTTCTGTGTAAGCAGGATAATTTGTAGTCAATTCTTAGTCCTTATAGTTACACAGTTTATGATCTTGATGTTGTGTGACTAGGTAGGACCCTTAGGCCCCTCTTTATAACTCATATCTTGATAAAACAGCCAGAAAAGAAGTGTGGATCATCTCGAAGCGAGCTAATCTGAGTCCTGCAAGGGCAGGTATTCAGGTATGTAAGTTGCCAAGGGGCATATTCACTCTGCTGGTAGTCCCTTCTGTAGAGTCATGTGGGGAGGAGCCACCGTCATCCATACACGGCAGGGATAATTCTTTATAGAAGAGGATAGGGTCTGAGTCCGGTTTAAATATTGCTGTCTTGTTATTGCGGGTGGCAATCAAAAAGACTGGGAAGCCCCATCGGTATGGAACTTTGTTGTTTTTCAGGATAGATGTGATGTGGGATAAATCCCTTCTTTTCTGCAGAGTTATAGGAGACAAATCCGAGAAAAGTTGAATTTCTTCGCCAGCATGTAAAATTGGGTTTTTCTCTCTCGCACATCGCAAAAGATCTTCTCTATCTTTGAATCTGAGGAATTTAACAATTATGTCGCGTGGAGGAGTCTTAGGAGGTGGTTTAGCTCTCAGAGCCCTATGAGCTCTTTCTATTTGAATCTCTTCTCCTGAGGGGTTATTTTTAATCACCCTAAAAAGGGCCTGAAGGTATCCCTCAATCGCAGGGGGGTGAATAGACTCAGATACTCCTCTTATCCTCAAATTATTTCGGTGACAGCGATTTTCCAAGTCTTCCATTTTCTCAGATAACTCTTGCATCTTTCTGTCATGCCTTTGAGTGGATGATGAAATGGAGTGAATTTCTGCTACTATAGTTGATTGTTTTGTTTCCAGAGAGGAGACTCTTTTATCTATTGCTCCTAGATCTTTTCTAAGGTCTCCAAAGAGAGTTCGTATTTCGTGCAAAACGACTTTGATATCGTCCTTAGAAGAAAGGTGTGAAATGTCTTTCTTAGTTATGAAGGAGCTAATGTCAGAGTCCTTGGGTTGTGCTGAGTCTGACTGTTCTGCGGGTGTAAACACAGACTCCATCTCAGGTGAGATATTAGGCGTCTCGCGGGGTTTGAGGTACTGAGTGAGGGTTTTTGCGGGCACGTTCTTCACACACCCTTATTCTGCCTCTTGCAAGGCATCACCCTATGTACTCTATTTATAAAAGCAAAGTCTGACCCAGATGAAAAGGCCAGTTAGTATCCAAATCACTTTCCCTCTATCTTGTAATAAGCTCACACTTTAAGAGCCACTATGCACATCAGTCACTTGTAACACTGTGGAGTCGCTTATTTGTCTGTAAATCTACACCTTGGTTTCTGCAGTGTAGTGGCCACAAGATTTTGTCTCCTAACTCCCTTTCCCGATATACCAGTAAATTATTCACTTATAATTTGCACAGATATTGGGATTAGGATCAGGGCTTGAGGGGATGGAATAGTACATGTGGGAATGTAACGGCCTCCTGCACCATAATGTTATGTGCCAGCTTTGGGGACCTAGATAATATAGTGATATAGACCAGTTATAAGTGTCAGCATCCTAGATCAGGGCAGTAGCAAAAGCTTTGTCTAATTGCCTAAGCTTTCAATCGCAGTTCCCCAACATTCAAAAGGCTGCGGTTTTATATTGTGTGGCTTAGTGAAATGTATAGCCCCCACGTGGTTAGCGTGTATGGCGTTACCTGACCGCCTCGTTATCATGGCTGCAGCTCCAAGTATCAGCTGCCTCGGGATGTCCCACAAGACTGATGGCTCGTCTGGCGGAACGGATCCGCTACTAGCAGACAGGTCGGGAGTGCAGCGGATCTACAGTGTCATCTGATGGCGGCAGGTGCAATGCTTTCTCCTCTCAGTAAGCAATTTTCACTCCGTAGTAGGCCTCCGTTTGTAAGCAAGTCCACTGTTGATCCAATCTGTCAGGAAAGTGATCCGGTAGGTCAGGGGCACATTTAGCTTGCGTGCAGAGGTAGAGGGAAGAAGGGTAGGGAAATCCTGCTCTCAGAAATTGCTTTTTGACGGTTTGGGAGATGGGAGCCCTTCTAACTATCAGCCATCTTCCAGCGTGGCTAGACTCCGCCCCCTGTAGTTTAGGATTTTTAAGTTAGTTTTTTTTTTGGGGGGGGTGTAATGTTAGAGGGTTCAATGTTTTTTTTTAAAAGAGCTTGATCTCTTTAGGGCAATGCCCTACAAAAGGTCATTTTAAGGGCTATTGTTAGTTTAGTTTTATAATAGGGTTTATTTTTTATTTTTGGGTGTTTTTTGTGGGGGTAGTAGAAAAGGATATTTTTTTTTTTGTAATTACTTTTTTATTTTCTGTAATGTTAGACTTTTTTTTTAATTCTTTCTAATGTTTTTTTTTTTTTAGCGGGTGTTTTTTTAGTAATGTTATTTTTTTTTTTTTAAAGGTACAATTAGGTTATCATACATTTCTTTATTAAGGCAATGTTTGAATAACAATGTGCTTACACAGCATAAGATAGCCTGCATGATTGAAGCATCATTTAAGTAGCAATATATTCAAAAGGAGTCTGTTGCGGGATCGAGATTTCCTGTGAAATTTACAAAAGGGCTGAAATTAGTGTTTGAAGGCAGTCTCATGAGAGTGATTTTATTACACATCTCTGTGGTGTGATGCTTCTCTGATACTGGCAATGATTCTAAAGCTGCATTGCCACCTACATTGAATGTGTAATGAAAATGATCACTTTAGACAGTATTGTTTGGCATTACAATGTACGTGTCAACCGAAGCTCAGCCTCTATTGTTATAATACAATAGTTAAACTAACCCATCAATAATGTAAATAAACTAGGAGCTGGGGGATTCTGGATTTATTATATGTGTGTATAAAATATTTTATTTATATGTATTTGATTGTATAATGATATAATATTTATTTAATTATGTTGTGTGATTTTAAAAATGGCATGGTTTTTTTCTTCTTTTTTTTTTAAAGAAGATTTTGTGTCCATGATATTAATATTTCTTAGAAGACAGTAGCCACAACTTTCAAGTTTTATTTATTTATTGACGATATCAGTCCTCACTGTTCTGAACTTGTTATACTTATTATATTGTGACCATACTGTAACAAATGTGTTATTAATATATAACATGTTTGTTACAGGGCGGTCTCAATATTACAAGTATAACATTGAGAACTTATGATGACCGCCCTGTAACAAACATGTTTTATATTAATAACATGCGGCTAGATTACGAGTTTTGCGTTATTAGTATAACGCTGCTTTTTCCCTACCCCCCCCGGTATTACGAGTCTTGTAGGTACAGCTGTACCGCACACTTTTTTGCCCGTCACGCAACGTAACTACTACACCTTTCAAAAAGTCCTTTTTTCAATGGGACCTCCATAGCGCCGGTATTACGAGTTTGCCTGTCCAGCCAAAAAGTGAGCGGTACAGCCTATAACAACAAGATCCATACCGTCATCTAAAAGTCAGTAGTTATGGGTTTTACGTTACAGAGCTGTAGCATAAAACTCATAACTAAAGTGTTACAAAGTACACTAACACCCATAAACTACCTATTAACCACTAAACCGAGGGCCTCCCACATTACGAACACTAAAATAAAATTATTAACCCCTAATCTGCCACTCCGGACATCGCCACCACTATAATAAACATATTAACCCCTAAACTGCTGCACTCCCGCATCATAAACATTAGTTAAATATTATTAACCCCTAATCTGCTGCCCCCAATGGCGTTGCCACCTACATACACTTATTAACCCCTAATCTGCTGTCTCTAACATCGCCGCAACCTACATTACTGTTATTAACCCCTAATCTGCTACCCCCAAAATTGCCGCCAGCTAACTACACTTATTAACCCCTAATCTTCTGCCCCCAATGTCGCTGCCACTATACTAAAGTTATTAACCAATAAACCTAACCCTAAGTCTAACCCTAAGCCTACCGTAACCCTAACACCCACTAACTTTAACATAATTAAAATAAGTCCAAATTAAAATTTCAATTAATACCTAAATTATTCCTATTTAAAACTATATAAATACTTACCTGTAAAATAATACCTAAGGTAGCTACAATATAACTAATAGTTACATTGTAGCTATCTTAGGTTTTATTTTTATTTCACAGGTAAGTTTGTATTTATTTTAACTAGGCAGACTACTTAGTTAAAATAAATACAAAGTTACCTGTAAAATAAAACCTAACCTGTCTTACACTAAAACCTACCATTACACTAAAATTAAAGAAATTAAATAAAAACTAAAAACATTTATCTAAATTACAAAAAATAATAAACACTAAATCACACAAAATAAAAAAGAAAGTATAAAATATTTAAACTAATTACACCTAATCTAATAGCCCTATCAAAATAAAAAAGCCCCCCCAAAATAAAAAATACCCTAGCCTACATTAAACTGCCAATGGCCCTTAAAAGGGCCTTTTGCGGGGCATTGCCCCAAAGAAATCAGCTCTTTTACCTATAAAAAATAATACAAACAACCCCACAACAGTAAAACCCACCACCCACACAACCAACCCCCCCAAATAAAAACCTACCTAAAAAACCTAAGCTCCCCATTGCCCTGAAAAGGTAATTTGGATGGGCATTGCCCTTAAAAGGGCATTTAACTCTTTTACGGTGCCCAAAGTCCCTAATCTAAAAATAAAACCCACCCAATAAACCCTTAAAGGGACACTTAACACCTGATAAAAATAATTTAAAAGAATGTTTTCTTATGAATTCAAATCAAGTAACCACTACTGTCTGCTTTATTTGTTCAGCTTACCCCAAAGTGTTGAAAATAATTGATTTGTAGATGAATGCTAATAAGGTGCTTGATTGTCCCATGTAAGGTGCCATATTAGAACGCACGTTACACTGGGGCACAACAGTCATGTGACTCAATACAGAGTCACATGGCACGCACTTCATATCTCCCTATAATGTATACATGCATAGGAAACACAGCAGCAGCAGCACTCAATATTATGCAGACAGAGCTTGTGCTGCAGTTTAGTTACTGAAATAAAATATTTTATTATTATGCTTTTCTATGTAAAAAAAAAGCTTACTTTTCAAACATTACCACTCTGACAGGGTTATAAATGTAAATCTGACAAGCTCCGGTCTCCGGTCTGGAGAGGGAGGGGCCGAGGGGGGAGAGAGAGCAGAGAGACTCCAGTCCGTGGGAGAAAAGACTGAATAACTCATGAGGCAAATACTTTTTCCTGGAGATTTGTTCAATACAATATTTTATTTTCATACATCTACATTACAAATTTACAGTAATATATGTATATTTGTAATGTAGATGTATGAAAATAAAACTAAAAATTGTATTGAACAAATCACCAGGAAAAAGTATTTACAGCATGAGTTATTCAGTCTTTTCTCCCATGGACTGGAGTCTCTCAGCTCTCTCTCCCCCCTCGGCCCCTCTCCAGACCGGAGCTTGTCAGATTTACATTTATAACCCTGCCGAGTGCCGTGCATTTACAGTGCACACTTAGGAATGTCAGAGTGGTAATGTTTGAAAAGTAAGCTTTTTTTACATAGAAAAGCATAATAATAAAATGTTTTATTTCAGTAACGAAACTGCAGCACAAGCTCTGTCTGCATAATATTGAGTGCTGCTGCTGTGCTTTTTTAATGCATACATTATATTGAGATACAGTATCAAAAGCGTGTCATGTGACTCCTGTGCAGGGACGGCTCCAGAACGAAGGGGCATTTTTTTTTCACGAGGGGGCACACATTTACAAAGCATGTATGAGAGTCAAAATAAGAGCAGACCTACATATTCTGCAGGAAAGTGTAGCTTCTGGCTGGCTTATCCCCCACTATTAACATTTGGAGAATATGTGCTTAATCACTAGGTAAAAGAATGAAGTCTAAATCCTATGCAGTGCACTAAAACAGAGCCTTTAAAATTCAGACCCCCAGTACAATAGCTCCTTAAAAACAACTCACCCCTTAATCACCATGATCCAAAACCCTTAAACTCATTCTCAAATCTTAATCATGTCCCCTAAACAGCCATGCATCCCAACCCCCCCTCATGCAATTAACCCCTTTGTTTGCAATAGCAGTGAGGATACTAGGTTTTCAGGTACTGGTCATTTTGTAGATTAGATTTAGCTATGCATCATTACATAAAAATTCATTATTTTATTTATTATTTTTCAAGCGTATAATCATATCAATATTTTTTGAGGGGGCACAGCATTCCATTTGGTTGGGCATTGCCCCCCAATGCCCCCCCTTGGAGCCGACCCTGCTCCTGTGCTGGTAAAATATGGCGGCATACATAGCTGCATCAAGCCCTGGATATGTATACTATTAGAAACAATTTTCTTGAAATATTTTGTGTAAGCTGAAGCTACAGCATAAAGAGCTGTACTCGGTTTTTTATTATTATTCAGTAGAAGTTAGTTTAAATGATTTTTTGCAGTCAAGTGTTTAATGTCCCTTTAAACCTAACACTAACCCCCGAAGATCCACTTACAGTTTTTGAAGACTGGACATCCATCCTCATCCAGCCGGGAGAAGTCTTCATCCAAGCGGCACGAAGTCCTCAACGAATCCAGGAGAAGTCTTCATCCAAGCGACAAGAAGTCGTCCTCAAGGCGGGCAGAAGTCTTCATCCAGACGGCATCTTCTATCTTCATCCTTCCAACGCAGAGCGGCTCCATCTTCAAGACATCCAGTGCAGAGCATCCTCTTCTTTCGATGGCTATTGAAGAATGAAGTTTCCTTTAAATTACGTCATCCAAGATGGCGTCCCTTGAATTCCGATTGGCTGATAGAATTCTATCAGCCAATCGGCATTAAAGGGTAAAAAATCCTATTGGCTGATGCAATAAGCTAATAGGATTGAGCTTCAATCCTATTGGCTGATCCAATCAGCCAATACGATTGAGCTCTCATTCTATTGGCTGTTCCAATCAGCCAATAGAATGTGAGCTCAATCCTATTGGCTGATTGGATCAGCTAATAGGATGAAAGCTCAATCCTATTGGCTAATTGCAACAGCCAATAGGATTTTTTCCCCTTTAATTCCTATTGGCTGATAGAATGTAAGGGACACCATATTGGATGACGTACCTTAAAGGGAAACTTCATACTACGTTGACCATCATAAGAAGAGGATGCTCCGCGCTGGATGTCTTAAAGATGGATCGCTCTGTGCCGGATGGATGAAGATAGAAGATGTCATCTGGATGAAGACGTCTTCCAGCTTCGATGAGGACTTCTGCCGCTTGGATGTGGATGGATGTCCGGTCTTCAAAAACTGTAAGTGGATCGTCGGAGGTTAGGATTTATTAAGGGTTTATTGGGTGGGTTTTATTTTTAGAGTAGGGTCTGGGCAATAAAAGAGCTAAATGCCCTTGTAAGGGCAATGCCTATACAAATACCCTTTTCAGGGCAATGGGGAGTTGTGTGGGTGGTGGGTTTTACTGTTAGGGGGGTGTTTGTATTTTTTTTTACAGGTTAAAGAACTGATTTCTTTGAGGCAATGCCCCGCAAAAGGCCCCTTTAAGGGCCATTGGTAGTTTACTGTAGGCTAGGGTTTTTTTATTTGGGGGGGGGCTTTTTTTATTTTGATAGGGCTATTAGATTAGGTGTAATTGTTTTTTATTTTTGATACTGTGGTTTTGTTTTTTTTTGTAACTTAGTGTTTTTTATTTTTTGTAATTTAGTCTTTTTTTTTTTTCCATCATTTATTGATCAAAAGCACATAAAGAAAAAGTCACAAACAACGGTGCACTCACCGTAAAGGTTTACATATTACAATCTGTGCATTCATGTAAAGAAGTAAATCTCAATATGGGATGCAGGCATATATATCTGTAAATAACACACAACAAAACAAATAAAATAACAAAAACAAAACTAAACATTACTGATCATTTTCATCATCTTTGCGTTGGGAATAGTTAGTGTTTCTTTATACTAAATTTATTAAAGTCCGGGTTGTATAGCTCAATATGAAATAATCTCTAAAGTGTCACCCAAATTCAGGGATATGTTGCTAATGAACCTGTGTAGGATATGTTCCTCATAAATCTTACCTTGCCGAGGGGATCCCCCGACTCCATGTCTAAAAGTCAGTCAAAGGGAAGTTGCATGAGGACCAGTGTGAGTTAATGTTCAGTTGGGGGTAATGAGTCTTCCCAGAGGAATCTCACATTCTGGAAAAAGTCTAGTCTCATTCTTTTTAAGTATCCAAATTCTTCTAGGCCTAACAGTTCGTTTACTTTTGCTAGCCACATCTGTCCTGTCAGGGATATGGGCATTTTCCAGTGTAAAGCTATTAGAGCTTTAGCTTCATTAATACCAATTTGTAGCAGTTGTCTTCTAAGTCTACATGGTATTTGGGGAAGTCTATTCAGAAGGGTAATATGGGGTGTCAGGCGGAGGTCTTTGATTAACCCTTTCCTAAAATGAGTTTCCATAAATTGCCATAATTGTGTTAATAGCTTGCAGTCCCACCACATGTGTAGATAACTGCCTCTCTTTTTGCAACCTCTCCAACATTGATCGCTGGAGGATGGGTAAATAGAGCGTAATCTCGCTGGAGTCAAATACCAGCATGTGAGCACTTTAAAATTTAATTCAAGGAGTTTCGGAGAGGTTGCGGACTTTTTCGTGTTTTGGAATATGCCCCCCCATTCCTCCCCGCTTAAAGTGGTTCCAAGTTCCTTATGCCAGTTGTTAGTATAAGCAGGTAGTTCTGTCTTCATATGAGTCTGTAATATACTACGTATTTTGGAAAGTGAGTGTGGTATCGGTGTATTGGCCGAGCAGATGTTCTCAAAAGGGGTCAATTGCCTTAGATAGTCTGTTTGAAATGGTGTTGTATTGACAAAGTGTGTGAGTTGACTATACTTTAGCCATGGATAGTATGCCCCCTGTGCTACTTCCCGCATTTCTTCTCTACGTATGAGTTTCCCCTCTCGAACAAACTCTTTTAAAGGAGTGGTATATCCCCATTCCGTTTTTCTCTGAAAGTTTCTGTCCAACCCACCCGTTAGTTCTGCATTTAATGGGATAGGAAAAAGGGGAGATCTAGGTCCAGAGATGTCCCTTCTTTTGTGTTCGATTGTTTCCCATGAGTCAAAGAAGTGTTGGTGTATCGGGAGTGTTGTGCATTGCAAGGGTCTTAAGGGTTTAGGGACCCAACAAAGGGCTCCCACAAATGGCACTTTCAATATTTGAGAGTCAATGGAAATCCAAGCTTTGTGTCCTGATGTGTTATGCCAATCGTAGACTCTCTGGAGTACTATTGCGTCTAAGTATAGCCGTATGTCCGGCAGGCCTAAGCCTCCCGTTGAAGTAGGCCTGTATAGTGTAGCTTTATTTATTCGTGGTTTGCAATTACCCCATATGAATCTATTTATATGGTTCTGAAGTCTCAGAGGGAACCAGCCTGGTAAGGCTATAGGTAGGGCTTGTAGCGTATATAGGATTCTTGGGAGGGTTGTCATTTTTATACATTGTATTTTGCCCCACCAGGACAAAGGTTTTGTCGCCCAAGTGTTTAGGTCTTTCTGAGTTGATAACATGAGGGCTTCAAAGTTCTTTTTAAAGAGAGTGGTAGAGTTTGGGGACAGGAAAATACCCAGGTATTTTATAGCGTCTGTTTTGAGTGCAAGTGGGCAGATCTCTGCTAATTTAGAAAATTCTTCTCGTCTAAGGGATATGTTTAGTAATTCTGATTTAGTCGTGTTTACAGCAAAATTGGAGAACCTCCCAAATTTGTTGAGCTCAAGCATAATTTCTTTCAAGGATTGGGCCGGATCTGTAACAGTAAAGAGGACATCGTCCGCGTAAAGTGCTACTTTAAAGCTATGTGGGCCAATTTCTATACCTTTTATGGTGTGGTTGTTACGTATGTGGGCGGCCATGACCTCCATGGTAAGTATGAATAGGAGGGGGGATGGGGGCATCCCTGCCTTGTGCCGTTTTTAATTGTAAAAGGGTGGGACAATATACCATTAGTTTTGACTTTTGCTATGGGGTGGGCATAAAGACTGAATATTCTGTTGCACATTCGGTGCCCTATCCCTATCTCAATAAGTGTGTCTTTGAGGAACTACCAATCTAGCCTGTCGAAGGCCTTCTCGGCATCTGTTGCCAAGAAGACCGTCGGCACCTTATAGTGTTTGGAGTAGGACATAAGGGTCAGGGCTCTTATGGTATTATCCCTGGCCTCCCTATGGGGTACAAACCCAACCTGGTCTGTATGGATAATATCTTCTAGCAACCTGTTCAGTCTTTTAGCTAAGATCTTGCCTAGAATTTTAAGGTCCGCATTTAAAAGTGATATAGGTCTGTAACTTTTAGTATCTGATGGTGTTTTCCCCTGTTTTAGGATAACTGAAATATGGGCTTGTTGCATTTCTCTAGGAAGCACTTTCCCATAATCTATAGTTTTAAATAGGTTTAGAAGGTGCGGGGCCAGGGAGGTTCTAAATGTTTTATAGTAAATGTTAGTGAACCCATCTGGGCCTGGGCTCTTCCCAGAGGGTAGTTTAGCAATCACTGAGAGGATTTCATGTAGTGAGATAGGTGCCTCAAAATTTTCTTTTAATGTCGTCTGTATTTTCGGGAGGTTGGCCTCTTTTATGTATGTCTGGAGCTCAGTCAGCCTGTTTGGGGATTTATCTGATGGTAGATTATATAACTCTGAATAATAACTTTTGAATTGTTCTGCTATTTCTCTGCTTTCAATGAGATGTTGGCCCGCTGGTGTCACTAATTCGTGGATGTGGGATTTTGTGGTTTGTTGGTTAAGTAATCTGGCTAATCTGGGTCCTGCTCTATTACCTTCAAAGAAATATTTTTTTTTCAATGCTAGGGCCTTTCTCTGTGCCTCTTTAGAAAGAATAGTGTTTATATCCTGTCTAATTTTAGTTGTCTGTGATAGAAGTGTTTTATTTGATGGGTTATTCTTGTGTTGTGCCTCTAGTGTGTATAACTGTGTCGTTAAATTAGTCACTGAGGAGCGATATTGCTTTTTCATTTTAGCTCTTTGCTTTATACATTCCCCTCTGATGAACGCCTTGTGTGCCTCCCAGATAGTTCCCGGAAGTGAGTCACTAGTACAGTTAAATTGGAAATATTCAGTCAATGCTTTTTGTAGTGTTTCTTGTGTTGGGGGGTAATGAAGGAGTGAGTCCTCTAATCTCCAGGTGTAGGGAATTGTTGGAATCTCGGGCCAGTCTAACTCTAAATATACCGCTGAGTGGTCAGACCACGCCGTAGGTCGAATATCTGAGTCCCTCAGGAGGGATAAGTGATGTCTGTCAATAAATAGGTAATCAATTCGGGTGTATGTTGCCCAGGGATGTGAATAAAAGGTATAGTTGTATTGTGTTGGATGCTGTATGCGCCAGGTGTCTATAAGGCCCAGTTCTTTTATACATGATAGGGTTGTGTTCGGTGCTCTAGATTTCGCCTGTCCGTGTTTTGTAGACGAGTCCATGATTGGGTCTAGTACAGTGTTAAGGTCCCCTCCCATCACAACCAGACCTTTCTTGTGTTCTAAGACCAGGGAGAGAACTTTTTGGAAATTTTTTTGTCTACGACTAAGTGGGGCATAGATGTTAACTAGAGTGATTGGTTTGTTAAACAGGAGACCTGTGAGAATAAGGATCCGTCCCTCTGTGTCTGTGATTTTGTTATGTAGCTGGAAATGGAGGAGTTTATGGAGTAGTATGCTAACACCCTGCTTCTTGGCGTGGTATGCGTTATGGTAGTTTGTGGGGAAGTCTTTTGAAGTTAGAGAAGGCTCTGCACCTGCAATAAAGTGGGTCTCTTGTAAAAAGATAATAGAATGAGAGTGGACGGCAAAGTGTTTAAGAGCAACAGACCGCTTATTTGGGGAATTGAGGCCCTTCACATTTTGTGAAATAATCTGAATTCATGGGACTGTCATGGTCATGGGGGGCGGTAAGTGTCAGTCAATTTCGTCTCACCTGAGAGTAGGGAAGACATGGAGTTCGGAGGTATCCCCCGGGGTCTTAGTGTTTTGATAGAGCTATAGAGAGGTATCGATGTTTCAAGTAATAAAAGACAACCTGGATTCTGAAATAAAAAACCAACAGTGTTAGTTATGAAATTACAGTCAATCAGTATAAAAGACAAACAAAAACAATCAAACAAAAGGAATACCTTACTAACATTCCTAAAATTACTCATCATAGGATTATAGACAGAGATAAACTAGGTCTGTAGTTCTAACTAAACAGTGAGTGGGTGGGGGAAAGTAGGCTGATGGTTGTGCCTGTCCACTCTATTTTGGGTACAAATTATTTATTTTTCAAACATGTCAAACAATGATATAAGACTCATTTGACTGGGTTTGCTGGTAGAAAGCTGGATAATCTCTATATAATGCCCTTTAGCAGAGCAAAGATATCAAAAAGAGAAAAGGAGTTAAGAGTTACTGTCATTTTTGTCATGTTATGTCCGATGATCTTGCAGGGGAGTCTGACGCCATTGTGTTTCTCCTCTTTGTGGGTCTAGTTGACCAGCTTCTTCTTTGTGGTTTAGGTGATGAAGATCTCTCTTGGCCTCCTTTTCCTGAGGTCTCTGTCAGCTTGGGTAGAGATGGTGGTGCAATATTCAGCTGCCTGCAGAACTGTTCCAAATCATCTGGGTTTCGGTATACAAATGTTTTTTTGTCCTTCAGGACCTTGATGGCAAAAGGGAAGCCCCATCGGTATGCTATTCCAAGATCTTGTAAATGTAAAGTTAAATATCTGGCTTCCTTACGTTTGGCCAAGGTGATCGGGCTAAGGTCAGGATAGATCTGAATGGCATCTTCGCCAAAATAAAGTGGGGATTTCTTCCTGGATGCTTGTAAAAGGTTTTCTTTATCCTTAAACTTGTGACAGCACAGAATTACATCCCGTGGTGGCATGCTGTCTGGGGGTTTTGGCCTTAGGGCTCTGTGGGCTCTGTCCAAGGCAATAGGTTCTTTTTCAGGATCTAATAAAAACTTGAACAAATTTTGTAAGTAAGAGGGTAGTTGTTGTGGTAGAATTTTTTCTGGTATGCCTCGAATCCGAAGGTTCTGCCTTCGGCCTCTGTTATCAAGGTCTTCCATTTGGATCTGTAAACGTTCAATGGCTTCGGATTGAAAATGAAAAGCTTGTGTAGTATTATCTGAGGCTTTATTTGTCTCCTCCATTTGGTCTTCTAACTCCAATACTCTGTCACCCAGCTCCCTAATATCTCTCTTAACTTCTGCAAGACCATCTTTTATAGCTTTACTCACTTGTTGCATTATACTAGAGAGGTCCGCTTTAGTGGATAGAGCTTTTAGATCTGAGCGTGTTATAGGTGTCTTATCCTCTATTGATGTAGGAGCTTGTGAGGTGTGTTCTGTAGGGTCAGAGAGATGTAGGTCAGGCTCTGTATTCAGAGAAGTGTCATGGCTCTTGAAATAGGCATTCAATTTGCCTCCAGTGTTTGTATGCCCCTTTAAAAGCTTATCTCCTTTGGTTTTACTCTTTGAGGCCATCTTAAGTCTAGGATCTATGCAGTTTGATATAAGGGATCGTTTTCTGTCCCGCAGTATTTAGAAATTGATAGGCCGCACGATTTTCACGCTGTATAATCCTGTATTGCACACTTTCAAATACTCTAAGGCCTTTTCTGTTCAGGTTGGTATGAATATCAGCCCGAACAATGAGTGGTCACATGTAGAAGCAAAGCGCCTTATAGGGCTGTTATATAGGGCCTGCTCAGTCTTAATAGCCCGGTGATATGTGTATGGCGCAGTCTCTTTTTATATGTATGACGTTTTACCTTAGGTCCATAATTTAGCCGGTCTGCAGGGTCTTGAAGTAATGATCTTCTCAGGAGGTTTATAAACAAGCTGTGTCTCCGGCTTGTTAGCTAGTGCCTCTATGTAATGACTCACCGCGGCGTGTGTGCTGATAGCGTGGCTCACTCTGTGCTGCGTCGTCCTTCTGCTACAGGCCGTATTCAGACTTCGTCTAATTCCGTTTTTTCGGTCATATGGATCTCTTTTCTCCAGTGTCTGACGTTTATCCAACTTTCTTAAGTGATATCTAGTAGGGCATATCCCAGTTCTGAGCGATTATATGTTATTTATTGCCCATTAGAGCGGATGTTTGTCGGCGCTCTAACTTGATGCGACCATCAGGATTGCTGGCCGGCTCCGCCCCCGTAATTTAGTCATTTTTAATTGTAGATTTCAATAATTTGAGTAGGGTTAGGTTTTTAAATATGTAATATAGTTAATTTAATTGGTATTTTAATGTAATTTTAGTATAATAGTTAGGGTAGATTAATTAATAGTTTAATATAGTTTAATGTAATTTTAGTATAATAGTTAGGGTAGGTTAATTAATAGTTTAATATAGTTTAATGTAATTTTAGTATAATAATTAGTGTAGGTTAATTAATAGTTTAATATAGTTTAATGTAATTTTAGTATAATAGTTAGGGTAGGTTAATTAATAGTTTAATATAGTTTAATTTAATTCTACAGGTAAGTTTTAATTTATTATAAGATAGGCATGAGGTAATTTTAATGTAAAGTTAGCGGGTTGTTAGGTTTAGGGGTTAATAGCTTAATTTAGTTTATGGCGATGTGGGGGGTTGGCAGTTTAGGGGTTAATAGGTTTAGTAAGTGGTAGTGATGTGGGAGGCCAGGGGTTTTATTGGTTAAAAGGAAAGAATTGGATGGAGCACAAACAATTAAAATGTCATATTCTTTATTTGAAAATCCTTAAAACAGAGAAAGGATTAAAAAGGATAGCAGGATGGTATGTCCTAAAAAGAGTCAGCTCATACAGCTGACATGTTTCGGCTAGATGCCGTTCTCAAAGCTGCTAACCTGTGTGGGTTTAGTCCCACCCTTAAAAACACAGTACATGACTCTTATTGGACAGTAGTAAATCCCACTGTTTAACACATTCAGTGCACATTAACCCTTGAAAGTTGCCTATTTGCATGTAAGTAGAGTATAATGTCGATCTGTATCCTGGCCAGAACATTAACACTCTTATTTATTCAGCACACCCTGTAGTCTATGTAACTAACTAAGTCGGTGGACACTCATTTAAGATAACTTCATTTACTGGACCATGGACTCTTACTAGCAATGACATACTAATAAATTTGGAAAATAGTTTGTGCGGCTCACTCATCATATGTAGGGAATTACTAGCCTGAACCACTTATTAACTATATATCTAATGATCACTATGCTCAAAATTGTTTTAATCAGTGGTTATCTGCTATTTTCCTTGTGAGGTATTACTCCTCCAACCTTTACAGACACTGAGCTTCTTACGCTGTACTCTAAACTTATTTTTTTTGGGGGGGGCATAGTTACTCTAGTTCTGCAGTAACCTCCCTTGTATGTCTAGCTATAGTCTTCACATATTTCAGATTATAAAGAATTTAACCGTAATACTGTGGTGACCTGGAATATAAACACTCGAATAGTGTAGCAGATCCAAACAAAGGGAGCTATCTTAGCAAAATTCTAGAGACCAATTTCCTGGACAATGAGCAAATCAGTCAGTCCAAACCGTAATGGAAGTTGAATACCCCTGACACGTGTTATATAAATATATAACCGTTGTTACTAGTGTCACTAGGACAGTAGTCAAGAAGTGTAAACTACTACTTGCACTTAGTGGAATACCAAGTATGGATATTAGTAAATATTGGATACAAATGTAGTGTGTTACATCACCAATTGTAGTAACCACCTGTTACTCCCAATAGTTAATTAGGTCATACATTGAGTTCAGACCTTGGGGTGTCTCGTTTTTAACGTGAAGATCCAAAAGATCTCCCGTTTGGCTAGCAGTCTATCTCTATCACCCCCCTTGGTGGTGTAAGCACCTTCTCAATGCATGTCCAGCGGAAGGTATCTGCACTTTTCCCATGAACATTAGCAAAATGCTGGACCAAGGGAGTGCTTGCTTTTCCTATCCTGATGCTAGAGATGTGCTCCCTGATACGAGACCTTACCTCCCTTGTAGTGAGGCCCACATATTGTACTCTGCAAATTTCACAGGAGGCAAGATATATTGTGTACGTTGATCTGCAATTCAAACACATATTCTTAGTGATTACCTCCCATGTAACCAATGAAATAAACTGGCTTCCTGTCTGTACCTTCTCGCAAGCAACACACTCCCTATTATGGCATTTGAACATCCCTTTTTGGGTAAGCCAAGAAGATTCCTGTACTTCATTTTTGCTGATTTTTGTCGGCGCTACTAAGTTACCTAAGGTTTTATTCCGCCTGTAGGAGAAGTGGCATGACTTGAACGACAGGTCTGCCAAACCCTCGTCAGCCTTAAGCATTGGTAAGTGCTTTTTGATTACATCACAAATTTGTGTGTACTGTTCCGAATAGTCAGTGACAAAGTAGAGTTCATCCCTTGGCAGACCTGTCGTTCAAGTCATGCCACTTCTCCTACAGGCGGAATAAAACCTTAGGTAACTTAGTAGCGCCGACAAAAATCAGCAAAAATGAAGTACAGGAATCTTCTTGGCTTACCCAAAAAGGGATGTTCAAATGCCATAATAGGGAGTGTGTTGCTTGTGCGAAGGTACAGACAGGAAGCCAGTTTATTTCATTAGTTACACGGGAGGTATTCACTAAGAATATGTGTTTGAATTGCAGATCAACGTACACAATATATCTTGCCTCCTGTGAAATTTGCAGAGTACAATATGTGGGCCTCACTACAAGGGAGGTTAGGTCTCGTATCAGGGAGCACCTCTCTAGCATCAGGATAGGAAAAGCAAGCACTCCCTTGGTCCAGCATTTTGCTAATGTTCATGGGAAAAGTGCAGATACCTTCCGCTGGACATGCATTGAGAAGGTGCTTACACCACCGAGGGGGGTGATAGTGATAGACTGCTAGCCAAACGGGAGATCTTTTGGATCTTCACGTTAAAAACGAGACACCCCCAAGGTCTGAACTCAATGTATGACCTAATTAACTATTGGGAGTAGCAGGTGGTTACTACAATCGGTGATGTAACACACTACATCTGTATCCAATATTTACTAATATCCATACTTGGTATTCCACTAAGTGCAAGTAGTAGTTTACACTTCTTGACTACTGTCCTAGTGACACTAGTAACAACGGTTATATATTTATATAACATGTGTCAGGGGTATTCAACTTTCATTACAGTTTGGACTGACTGATTTGCTCATTGTCCAGGAAATTGGTCTCTAGAATTTTGCTAAGATAGCTCCCTTTGTTTGGATCTGCTACACTATTCGAGTGTTTATATTCCAGGTCACCACAGTATTATGGTTAAATTCTTTATAATCTGAAATATGTGAAGACTATAGCTAGACATACAAGGGAGGTTACTGCAGAACTAGAGTAACTATGCCCCCCCCCAAAAAAATAAGTTTAGAGTACAGCGTAAGAAGCTCAGTGTCTGTAAAGGTTGGAGGAGTAATACTTCACAAGGAAAATAGCAGATAACCACTGATTAAAACAATTTTGAGCATAGTGATCATTAGATATATAGTTAATAAGTGGTTCAGGCTAGTAATTCCCTACATATGATGAGTGAGCCACACGAACTATTTTCCAAATTTATTAGTATGTCATTGCTAGTAAGAGTCCATGGTCCAGTAAATGAAGTTATCTTAAATGAGTGTCCACCGACTTAGTTAGTTACATAGACTACAGGGTGTGCTGAATAAATAAGAGTGTTAATGTTCTGGCCAGGATACAGATCGACATTATACTCTACTTACATGCAAATAGGCAACTTTCAAGGGTTAATGTGCACTGAATGTGTTAAACAGTGCGATTTACTACTGTCCAATAAGAGTCATGTACTGTGTTTTTAAGGGTGGGACTAAACCCACACAGGTTAGCAGTTTTGAGAACGGCATCTAGCCGAAACATGTCAGCTGTATGAGCTGACTCTTTTTAGGACATACCATCTTGTTATCCTTTTTAATCCTTTCTCTGTTTTAAGGATTTTCAAATAAAGAATATGACATTTTAATTGTTGGTGCTCCATCCAATTCTTTCTTTTTTGTTGTGGATTTTGACCTACGGATGTTGAGCACGGCTCATCTGAGCTAAAGGTCCCAGACAGCCCTTACCTGGCGCATCATTTGCTGGATTGGTCCGTGCAGCTGCCAATCAAACCGCAAGCCCCTACCGGAAGTTGGAGTGCAAGGAACACGCACACATGCCAACCATGCCCCCCACCTCGGAACGAGTCTGAGGAGGGTCAGCAGAAGTGGCCGGATGAAGGAGACCGGTATACTACAAGATAGAACCGGGGATTACCGCTGATGGCACTGGCGTCCTAACCGGATGTGGCCAAAGTTGTCCCTAGGACCGGACGAAGAGAGGTGAGGGGGATATTGTGGTTACTGAGTGCATACCTGGAATTACCAAAGCAATGCATAATTTGTTATAAAGGGACACTTGTCAGCCGGGTCTGACACCGCATGCATATGTTATCTAGGGTTGCACATTACGGCACAGCAGCACAACGGGCATCAGTCACACTTTGAGAACACACGACTGTGAGGGGGTTCTGGTTTTATTGTTTAATACATGTATTTAGTGGCGGTGGGGTCTGGGAGTGGTGGGATAGGGGTTAATACTTTTATTTAGTTGCGGTGGGGCCTGGGAGCGGCAGGATAGGGGTTAATAGCATTATTAAAGTTGCGGTGGGGTCTGGGAGAAGCAGGATAGTGGTTAATAATTTTAGTAAGGTGGCAGTGTTTAGTGACAGGGTATAAATAAAGTTGGTAAAAAGCCGAATAGCAGCGAGATCGATGACTGCTAGTTAACAACAATCCACTGCTCATTGCCACCGTACTTGGTGCGTGGCTTTTTGATGGCTTTTTTAATAAATATGGAGATCATATTCAGGTCTGCGGCGGCGATGTTAGGCAAGCGTATTAGTGCTGGCGAATGCAGCATAGTTGACGTCTTGATTAATAGGTCTCTATAAGTGGATGGTTATTGCTAACACGATATTGCAGTAGCAATTAGTGCTTATAAAATTAGCCAGAGATCCTCCTGTTACTGCCTGTATGGTGGATGATCCAGTAGCAATATAAAATATCAGCATAATCTGCTAGATCTCGACAAAAGTGTAACCTCATGCTTACTATCCAAAAAAATGAAGGGACCCAGATGTTTAAACAAAAAATCTAAGTAGCCCGCTGATGTCCTTGTTACCCCTGAACCAGTTGCAATTCAGATACACCCATCTGGGCCAGCATATTTGTTGTTGCTCACTTATAAGGGCTCACTTTTATTGGGTCCATAATCTGGAGAGTCATCAACTGATGCAACTATCTGTGCAATCCGCCCTTCAATATCAAGGTGTTTGTTGAGGGTTGAAGCTGCCTCCATCTCTGTGCCATAATATTCACTATTTCATCACTCTGTTTGTCCCTACTCTGCATGTTAAGCTTATGCATGCTGCCCCACTATTCTGTAAAATGCTTCATAAGTAACCTAAAGTGGTCACAGTAGGGGCTGGACTTACTGTGGTTAGTCTATATGCTACTTCTTAAAATGTATTAGTTCCTTAGGATGCTTCCTTTAAATATAACACGTAAATGAAGGTGGAGTGGGTCAACTGAATGAAAAGCTTTGTTTCAACTTTTCTGTCATTCTATAAAAATGTTCTGTGCTTGCATCACCATTCTAGATGGATATGGATATCAAACAGTGCTGAAATGGACCTGTGGCTCCTTAACAGGATGGGCCCCTAGCTGCCCACAAAGTGTGAAATTAACAAAATAATAATCTGAAGGAGCGCCAGCAATGCAAGGTCTATAGTTAGGATAAGAGTATAGATATGTTTGATAGGTATATGTAAAAAGTATATCAATGTTACATATGTTTAAAAGGTTATAGCATAGCTTATTTAATAATATAAATTAAAACAGATAAGTATATAAAATATAAAACAACTTTACTACAATCTATTGCATGGATCCATGACTAATTAACAATAATAAATACAATGTATTTTAAGATTGAGAACTAAGGATATAGTGTGCAAATGTAATCTGTAATTAGACTCAATCTAAAAAGACAATATTACTGTACAAAATAATCCAGATAATTGAAGAGAAATACAAACAATAAAAAATAATTAATCACAAGGTTATAAACTTAAGATGATGTATGCGTGAAAACTAAAAATGCTCACAGCCCTCCTGTGGCTTGGTAAGTCCAAAGTGCAAAGTGCAAGTGATAACGTTCTGTGATAAGGTTTCCAATAGTTTTGAAACTAGAATATCCAAAAATCATCAAAAAAAAATAAATATATATATCGATAATCAAATCAAAAATGTTTGATGTGCAAAAATAAAAAGAAACTTCCAAAATAAGTCCAAAAACACAAAAACAAGAAGTGTAAAAATCCAATGTATTATCAAATGATGTGTCACCAAAAAAACGTCAAGTGTATTATGTGATGATCAAATAAAAAATATATAAAAAATGTTATTATTGCAAAAATGGGCGAATCTTCAAATCCTGTAATTAAAAGAAAATAACATAGCACAGTATTGTTTTAAATAAAATCACAAATGATTGAAATAGAGCTCACCATATATCTGCCAACGCGTTTCGGCCCACTGTGGGGCCTTTATCAAGACTAAGGTATGGTTGTGGTGAGTGTGCTCTTAAATACACCTATTTGGCCTATCACAGTGTACAAATTTTGGCGCCATTCGTTTGGATTGATACCTGAAGTAGTATGCCGGTTTGTGTGTCATTTTTGACCCGGATATATATTTACCGTTATTTGTGTAACAGTTCATTAACTGGGTATGTGTCAGGATTTTCTACTGGCATTTCCCTGAGTTTGTGTCAGGATTTCCCACTAGCATTTCGTATATCTAGGTGTTAGAATTGTACCTCATCCTTTAATATCGGGGGTTGATATGTTGCAACCGGATGTTGTTTGTTTCGTCAAACCGGAAGTTGTGGCCGGAAGTGGCTAATTTCGTCAAACCAGAAGTAAGTTTGTTACGCACTTCCGGTTATTGACAAATGAAACATATGTATATACCGGTCCTAGAATGGGGTTCAGGGATTTCAGCAATTGTTATACATAAAGTCATCAACAGATCTATTATGGTTTATACCAGAATCACTATATATTTGAGATAGGGAAACGATCATATGTATCCAATTAGGTATTAATAGTAAGAGATTGTTATAATGTATATAATTAATTCTTATATCCACTTAAAATTATTGGCTATGTCAGTAGGTTGTATTCACCATGAATCCCTAATTCTGTAAAGGTTTCTTACATATTGTGATGTTACCTTTTGTAACATAGAATTAGAGGGGTCATTGTATAATTCCTTAGTAGTATACATTCCTGACATAGTCTTTACAAGTGGCAAAATAAACCATAGATAGGTTAGTATATGTATACTTTTATAAGAGGTCTCTATCTGTAAAGTGCCTATCGAAATATGATTAAGAGAATGGGTAAGAACATACAAATCAAAATGCATTAGATATAGAAAACATATAAATCAATTATATTGATATCTAAACAACCTTATATTTAGAAATGAAAAACAAAGAACGTTAAGGATTGCGTGGTTCAATATACAGTTCAAGTAGAGTAAAATAAAGAATGGCACCAAAATTTGTACACAGTGATAGGCCAAATAGGTGTATTTAAGAGCACACTCACCACAACCATACCTTAGTCTTGAAAAAGGCCCCACAGTGGACCAAAACGCATTGGCAGATATATGGTGAGCTCTATTTCAATCATTTGTGATTTTATTTAAAACAATACTGTGCTATGTTATTTTCTTTTAATTACAGGATTTGAATATTCGCCCATTTTTGCAATAATTAAATTTTTTATATATTTTTTATTTGATCATCACATAATACACTTGACGTTTTTTTGGTGACACATCATTTGATAACACATTGGATTTTTACACTTCTTGTTTTTGTGTTTTTGGACTTATTTTGGAAGTTTCTTTTTATTTTTGCACATCAAACACTTTTGATTTGATTATCGATATATATATATATTTTTTGGATATTCTAGTTTCAAAACTATTGGAAACCTTTTCACAGAACGTTATCACTTGCACTTTGCACTTTGGACTTACCAAGCCACAGGAGGGCTGTGAGCGTTTTTAGTTTTCACGCATACATCATCTTAAGTTTATAACCTTGTGATTAATTATTTTTTATTGTTTGTATTTCTCTTCAATTATCTGGATTATTTTGTACAGTAATATTGTCTTTTTAGATTGAGTCTAATTACAGATTACATTTGCACACTATATCCTTAGTTCTCAATCTTAAAATACTTTGTTTTTATTATTGTTAATTAGTCATGGATCCATGCAATAGATTGTAGTAAAGTTGTTTTATATTTTATATACTTATCTGTTTTAATTTATATTATTAAATAAGTTATGCTATAACCTTTTAAACATATGTAACATTGATATACTTTTTACATATACCTATCAAACATATCTATACTCTTATCCTAACTATAGACCTTGCCTTGCTAAAAGTTTCCATTTATATTTGTTTGACACACAATCTAAAGATGTTTAACATAACCTACTCTATGAGAAAAGATATCACATTAGATATCAATGACACCTTAACAAAAGATAACTGTAACAGTTCAGGAACGGTAGACTATGTATCTATATTCAAAAATTTAGAGAAATTATTGATTCAAGAAGTTAAATATAAAGCTGAAATTACATTCCTCAGAAAATGCTTACAGCTAAACCTTATCCCCAAAGGGCTAATCATAAAAAAAGAGTGTGCCTTCCAATCAGATGATCCAGATTTCATCTCGAAATGGTCAGATATACTTGTATCGGCATCTAAGTCACTGATGCAAGCAATCATTGCACATAGGGAGTCTATACTTAAACAAGTAGACATAGAAATTAAAAAGAATGAAGACTATCTAATTGGTCCAGATGGTCTTATCTTAGAAACCAAAGAGATTCTGGACAAAAAAGATAATCCAGACAAGAAGGTAACTAAAATCAGGGAAGACATCACTAACAAGAAAAGCAAAAACTGAATAGGGAACTAAACATTATGAGAAACAATGAGACTAATAACATAACTGACCACAAAACTGATAACCCAGCAACAGATAACTCAAACCTAAGACCACCCAACAGTGAAGGGGAGTTGACTAAGGTAACATACAAAAAAAACAGACCCAAACCAAATGATCAAATTAGAGACAACACTTGTACCATCACAAAAAGAGAATTATAACCAATACAACTATAGACCATCAAATTATAACCATAGATGGGGAACAGATAATTATAACTATATACACAGGAAAAACAACAGAGTCCAGTGGAAGGGACATCAATTCTCCAGACAAGATTATGGATGGGAAGGGGACAGAAGAAGAAATTACCAAGAGAGGTTCAGACATACTAATAGAAGCCAGGAACCATATTGGCAGAATGAAATCGCTGATAGATCATTCAATCCAAGAGAAAATGTACAATCCCCACGATGGAATGCCAACAACAGGTTTATATATGGCAATAATCAGTCCCCAAGCTGGAACCATCACAAGAGACCCACATATGGTAACAACTATAATCAACAATACTATGGAAGACATCCAAATGAACGATTCAATGGAGAACCATCAACTCCAAAGAATCAATACAGACCTCAACAACATCAGGCCTATGGTAATCAGAACCACAATGCTGGTGGTAACTATAACAACAGACACCACCAAGGATATAACAGTACATCACAATCACACAGAGAGAGACCAATGGATGCAATACCCAATCGGGCTACACCGCAATCAAACCCTGAAAACAAGGGCACAAATCGGAGCACCAATGATGTTGCATCAGCTTCCACCTCTGAGCATCCTTTTTTAGAGGTGCATCATATAACCACCAAGGAGCTAGACAGGACATCTACAAAAAGGAAAAACTCAAACACTGACGATCTACAGATCCCAATGGAAAAAAGAAAAACCACAGAGGGAACAGAGGTGGAAGGAGACTAAACATAAACAAGAAAAGAGATCACTCTAAATCACTGGACAAGGAAGTCTCAAACAAGGGGATCTACAATCTGAGTACAACAAACCTAACAGACAAAGAACAATCAGTTCTAAGTTATGGTTTCTCTTTTGCCCCATCCAAGGGTCTTAATAAATTTGATACATTCATTAATGTGAAAGAATTTTTTAGAAAGCTTACGCTAAAACGACATGTCATGAAATTACCCCTTGAGTATGATCAAAGAACTACGACAATAAGGAATAGCACACAACCAAACACAGATATGTATCTCCACTCCGACCTAAAGCCTAGATAAACTTTTTACCCGACAACTAGCAAGGGTAATGCAATAGAATCCTTCAAGACTGTTGTATGTAACGATCTAAGGAACATCAATCACAATAAGTTGGACAAATATAAACACAATCTGTCCAAATCTCAACTACAAACTATAAAAGCCCTAGAAAGCAACAAGGGCCTTGTCATCAAACCTGCCGACAAGGGAGGTGGCATAGTAATCCTAAACAAAGAGGACTACGATCATGAGTGTAATAGGATCCTATCGGAGAAGGAAACCTATGAGGTTCTTAGAAATAACCCGGTGGTGGATTATAAGAAGGAATTGGATTGGATCTTGGGTGAAGCAAACAACAAGGGAATTCTAAATTGCAAAGAATTTAGATACATAAAGGTCGAACACTCCATCACCCCCGTATTCTACTACCTCCCCGCGATCCATAAATCACTCCACAACCCCCCCGGGAAGACCGATTATTTCCGGAATTGGATCTCTCTCAAGCAATTTGTCCGAATACCTGGATAAAAACCTACAGAAATATGTGACCGGCTTACCATCATATATACGAGACTCTACCCAGATACTCAACATCTTAGAAGATATGGAATGGGCAGAGGGTTATCTTCTAGTCACGTGCGACGTAACCTCCCTCTATACCAGCATACCACACGAGGGAGGTATAGAAGCTGTAGAGTATTTTTTACAGAAAGATCCAACTGTACCAGATCCACAGAAAAGGTTTATACTGGATAGTATTAGCTACATACTGTCCCACAACTACTTTTATCACGATGGGAAATATTACAGGCAACTATGTGGCACCGCCATGGGGACCAGGTTCGCGCCTAGCTATGCAAACCTATATATGGGTAGATGGGAGCTAATCTTTTGGGATTCTTGCCCAGCAGGCATGGACCTGGTCGCATACCATAGATATATTGATGATATTCTCATGATATGGAAGGGCTCGAAAGAAGATCTAGAACATACCATCAGGGTCATGAACAACAATATCTGCAATCTATATTTTACTTACGAGATTAGCAGTACAGAGATAACGTTTCTAGATTTAAAAATAGAGATTGAGAATGGCAAATTGAAGACCTCAACCTTTTTTAAACCTGTGGATTGTAACAATTACATACACAGCAACAGCTGCCATCACCTGAAATGGAAACAGAACATACCTAAAGGCCAGTTACTCAGACTGAAGAAAAATTGTTCAGATATAAACCAATGGGAAGAACAGGCAATAGTACTGAAAACACGCTTCTTGAATAGAGGTTATGAAAAAGACAAATTGAACAAAGACATCGAAGAAGTTAGGGGAAAAGACAGGAAAGATCTCCTGAGATACAAAAATAAGAAAACAAAGAACACTAATGAGGACACATCCATAAACGTCGCATTTATTACTCAATACAGCGAAAACAGAAGGCTAATAGAAAAAATTATAGAAAAACATTGGCACCTGTTAAAAAATGATGATGTTATAGGAGAGACATTGGCTGAAAAAACGAAATTCATTTATCGGAAAACTGAAAACCTAAAAAGAATTCTTTCTCCAAGCATTCCACGTGTGAAATCAACCAGAATAAAAGATGTGTTTGGAAGAACCACCAAAGGTTTTTTCCCTTGCCCTAGCTGCAAGGCGTGTAAGAGAGGTTTAAAGATCAAACACTTCTCATCACACAATTCTAACATCAAACATGAAATCAAAGATTTGATTAGATGCAGCAGTAAAGGTGTTATATATGTGGTACAATGCAGCTATGGCTTACAATATGTCGGCCAAACATCAAGATGTTTGAGGGATAGAATCCGAGAGCACATACTTCAGATCGAGCATGGTAACACCGAAACATCTTTGTATAGCCATTTTTCCACTTACCATAAGGGCAGTCTAAAAGATTTTAGCTACTTTGGGATCCAGTTAGTTAAACCCAACTGGAGGGGGGGCGACTATGATCAAAAACTACTCATAACAGAATCCAAATGGTTATTCGAACTAGACTGCCTCTATCCCAAGAGTCTCAATAATAAGGAAGACCTTTCCCATCTGTTGAATTTCAGATGACAATGTTCTTCTACATAACCCTCTTCCAACTGATACATAACTGAACAACCAATAACAAATCCTCTAATTGAGACATAATTGAACCACTAACAATTAGCAATCAGCATCACAAAAAGGAGCAATACTATTAAAATGACTTATTAATGTATAAGAAGGAATTATAGTTGAATTAATTCTCATTTAATCCCCCAATCAACGGTAACAGTGCTAATACAGTTTTTGAGTTTAATCAACTGTTAATAATAATAGGTTTTTAATTTATGTTATTCAGAAAGATCTATATGAACCACAGATGGAGCAATCAACATCTCATACACTCTAAATAACATATGGAGTACAGCTAGACAGAAACCAACAGAGAGATCTGATGCTATTACAAAAATATATATACATCACCTTCGACAATTAAGAGGTGAGTTAGATACATATAGATATCCATGAATAACTCCAGTATATACACAACAACTAGTCACATGACCAATATAAAATGATTCCTCATTTTATGTCGATATTACTTGACTTTATTTTATTTTACTTTATTTTACTCTACTTGCACTGTACATTGAACCACGCAATCCTTAACGTTCTTTGTTTTTCCTTTCTAAATATAAGGTTGTTTAGATATCAATATAATTGATTTATAGGTTTTCTATATCTAATGCATTTTGATTTGTATGTTCTTACCCATTCTCTTAATCATATTTCGATAGGCACTTTACAGATGGAGACCTCTTATAAAAGTATACATATACTAACCTTTCTATGATTTATTTTGCCACTTGTAAAGACTATGTCAGGAATGTATACTACTAAGGAATTATACAATGACCCCTCTAATTCTATGTTACAAAAGGTAACAACACAATATGTAAGAAACCTTTACAGAATTAGGGATTCATTGTGAATACAACCTACTGACATAGCCAATAATTTTAAGTGGATATAAGAATTCCACATTATAACAATCTCTTACTATTAATACCTAATTGGATACATATGATCGTTTCCCTATCTCAAATATTTAGTGATTCCGGTATAAACCATAATAGATCTGTTGATGACTTTATGTATAACAATTGCTGAAATCCCTGAACCCCATTCTAGGACCGGTATATACATATGTCTCGTTTGTCAATAACCGGAAGTGCGTAACAAACTTACTTCCGGTTTGACGAAACTAGCCACTTCCGGCCACAACTTCCGGTTTGACGAAACAAACAACATCCGTTTGCAACATATCAACCCCCGATATTAAAGGATGAGGTACAACTCTAACACCTAGATATACGAAATGCTAGTGGGAAATCCTGACACAAACTCAGGGAAATGCCAGTAGAAAATCCTGACACATACCCAGGGAATGAACTGTTACACAAATAACGGTAAATATATATCCGGGTCAAAAATGACACACAAACCGGCATATTACTTTCGGTATCAATCCAAATGAATGGCGCCAAAATTTGTACACTGTGATAGGCCAAATAGGTGTATTTAAGAGCACACTCACAACCATACCTTAGTCTTGAAAAAGGCCCCACAGTGGGCCGAAACGCGTTGGCAGATATATGGTGAGCTCTTTTTCAATCATTTGTGATTTTATTTAAAACAATACTGTGCTATGTTATTTTCTTTTAATTACAGGATTTGAAGATTCGCCCATTTTTGCAATAATAAAATGTTTTATATATTTTTTATTTGATCATCACATAATACACTTGACGTTTTTTTGGTGACACATCATTTGGTAACACATTGGATTTTTACACTTCTTGTTTTTGTGTTTTTGGACTTATTTTGGAAGTTTCTTTTTATTTTTGCACATCAAACACTTTTTATTTGATTATCGATATATGTATATATATATATTTTTGGATGATTTTTGAATATTCTAGTTTCAAAACTATTGGAAAGCTTTTCACTTGCACTTTGCACTTTGGACTTACCAAGCCACAGGAGGGCTGTGAGCGTTTTTAGTTTTCACGCATACATCATCTTAAGTTTATAACATAGTAACATAGTAACATAGTAGATAAGGTTGAAAAAAGACTGAAGTCCATCAAGTTCAACCTATACAAATCTAAAATACTTTCAAAAAGCTCCAGTTAAGCTTAAATAACCCCATTAAAATGTGACCCATTTAATACTAGCAATCATATCCATGAATTTTGTTTATATACAGAAATTTATCCAGACTATTTTTAAATGTATCTATGGTATTGGCATTCACTACCTCCTTTGGTAATGTGTTCCACAATTGTATTGCTCTTACAGTGAAAAAACGTTTCCGTTGCAGGAGATTAAATCTCCTTTCCTCCAACCTTAAATTATGACCTCTTGTCAGAAACAATTTTCTTGGAATAAACAGAGCTTCTGCCATCTCTGTATATGGGCCTTGAATATATTTATATAAAGTAATCATGTCACCTCTCAAGCGCCTTTTTTCTAAAGAAAAACAGACCCAGTTTGGCTAGCCTCTCCTCATAGGTTAATTTCTCCAATCCCCTTATTAGCTTTGTGGCCCTTCTCTGAACTTTTTCTAGTTCTGCAAATAACCTTGTGATTAATTATTTTTTATTGTTTGTATTTCTCTTCAATTATCTGGATTATTTTGTACAGTAATATTGTCTTTTTAGATTGAGTCTAATTACAGATTACATTTGCACACTATATCCTTAGTTCTCAATCTTAAAATACATTGTTTTTATTATTGTTAATTAGTCATGGATCCTTGCATCACCATTCTATTTATAAGTTGCATTGAGATTGACACTAAAATATTTTATGTTCCTTTTCATATAAAATGTCCCATCACATTACAAGGAGTGCAGAATTATTAGGCAAATGAGTATTTTGACCACATCATCCTCTTTATGCATGTTGTCTTACTCCAAGCTGTATAGGCTCGAAAGCCTACTACCAATTAAGCATATTAGGTGATGTGCATCTCTGTAATGAGAAGGGGTGTGGTCTAATGACATCAACACCCTATATCAGGTGTGCATAATTATTAGGCAACTTCCTTTCCTTTGGCAAAATGGGTCAAAAGAAGGACTTGACAGGCTCAGAAAAGTCAAAAATAGTGAGATATCTTGCAGAGGGATGCAGCACTCTTAAAATTGCAAAGCTTCTGAAGCGTGATCATCGAACAATCAATCATTTCATTCAAAATAGTCAACAGGGTTGCAAGAAGCGTGTGGAAAAACCAAGGCGCAAAATAACTGCCCATGAACTGAGAAAAGTCAAGCGTGCAGCTGCCAAGATGCCACTTGCCACCAGTTTGGCCATATTTCAGAGCTGCAACATCACTGGAGTGCCCAAAAGCACAAGGTGTGCAATACTCAGAGACATGGCCAAGGTAAGAAAGGCTGAAAGACGACCACCACTGAACAAGACACACAAGCTGAAATGTCAAGACTGGGCCAAGAAATATCTCAAGACTGATTTTTCTAAGGTTTTATGGACTGATGAAATGAGAGTGAGTCTTGATGGGCCAGATGGATGGGCCCGTGGCTGGATTGGTAAAGGGCAGAGAGCTCCAGTCCGACTCAGACGCCAGCAAGGTGGAGGTGGAGTACTGGTTTGGGCTGGTATCATCAAAGATGAGCTTGTGGGGCCTTTTCGGGTTGAGGATGGAGTCAAGCTCAACTCCCAGTCCTACTGCCAGTTTCTGGAAGACACCTTCTTCAAGCAGTGGTACAGGAAGAAGTCTGTATCCTTCAAGAAAAACATGATTTTCATGCAGGACAATGCTCCATCACACGCGTCCAAGTACTCCACAGCGTGGCTGGCAAGAAAGGGTATAAAAGAAGAAAATCTAATGACATGGCCTCCTTGTTCACCTGATCTGAACCCCATTGAGAACCTGTGGTCCAACATCAAATTGGAGATTTACAAGGAGGAAAAACAGTACACCTCTCTGAACAGTGTCTGGGAGGCTGTGGTTGCTGCTGCACGCAATGTTGATGGTGAACAGATCAAAACACTGACAGAATCCATGGATGGCAGGCTTTTGAGTGTCCTTGCAAAGAAAGGTGGCTATATTGGTCACTGATTTGTTTTTGTTTTGTTTTTGAATGTCAGAAATGTATATTTGTGAATGTTGAGATGTTATATTGGTTTCACTGGTAAAAATAAATAATTGAAATGGGTATATATTTGTTTTTTGTTAAGTTGCCTAATAATTATGCACAGTAATAGTCACCTGCACACACAGATATCCCCCTAAAATAGCTAAAACTAAAAACAAACTAAAAACTACTTCCAAAAATATTCAGCTTTGATATTAATGAGTTTTTTGGGTTCATTGAGAACATGGTTGTTGTTCAATAATAAAATTAATCCTCAAAAATACAACTTGCCTAATAATTCTGCACTCCCTGTATATTATGGCCTAGTATAGACTTGGTGCTGTCTGAGGGCAATGTTACTTTGGCTGGATTTCATGAGATTCTTTTTGACTTTTTGCCTGTACATTGACAGCTCTTATTCTTTCCGAACCTCTGATTATTCTTACCGACCTGTGTTTGCTTCTAGGCTGTGCCTTAATTGTTACTTTGATTTTGGATGAGCTAATTGCACCTCAACATGTCACCTGTGTTTGACCACTGGCTTGTCTGACCTCTTACTTTCTGTGCCATCATCACCTGCCTCTTAGCTGTATCAAGTTAATTGATAATCAGCCTGGTGGGTTCTGTCAAGGAACAAACTCATGGATTAAGGTTGGGTACAACATTTTGGGACTAATGTTTACTTCTGTAGTTTTGTTACAGAAATATCAAAAAGAACACTCTAGACAATAAATAGATATGTAACTATTCAATTTATTTCAAGTATGCTCATAAAGCACTTTCATTGTAATGTGCATCCACCCAGTGCACAGAAACACAATATATCCGTGCTAAAACACTTCTCTGTAGTAGTTCTGTGCATCTATATGTTTAAAAGCAGCACATAACCCTTTAATTATAATGAATTGGGTAGTTTTAATGGTTGTACATTGGGTTCTGAATTTATTGGATGTATTCAGTTGATCTTTAAGTCAATCTCGGTATTCTTTACCACTTTACACATCAAACCATCTAAATCTTTCCTGGATAAATATAATAATAAGCAGTAATTATTTCATATTTATTGGTAATACCAATCTTAGTTACGCCATGGTGACAAAAACTATACTATATTTTTGGGGGGCAAATAGACATATTTTAGTGAGCCTGTAAATTAGGAGTTGGGGGGATCTAATATTTAAAACTAATGTTATGCTGCTGTATCAGATTTGATTGGCTGGGCAAAAAAATAAAAAAAATACATTTATTTTGAAATTCCCTCTTTTAGAAACAATGAAAGGATTGCTATAATATTCCTTTAATTGACCTTTTAAACAATAAAACTGTTGCAGTATTTTTGTAGTATTTAATTTTTACAAACAGGTCATTCATTACATGCAGCTGGCTAATGACGCATTTTTCTAGAAATAAACAGAATTTTTTTTTTCTTATGTACTTTATTTTAACATTCTTTACGAATGAGCAGCCAGAAATCAATAATATTTGCAGCAGAAACCACAATGACAGACAGAAAAGAGTTTACTATAATGTTGGAATTTATTATTGACACAGAATCTCATTTTTAGTTTTGCCACTGTATATTTTGGCTTCTATTTTTTTTTATAGCTTTATTTTTTTCCTTTATTTTTTTTTTTTTTTTATCCGAGTGTCTTTTTATTCAAGCTTTTTTTATTAATGTTAGTGCTTTTAAAGTTATCAGAGTATTATCTATATCATATTTGTATCTGGACATGAGGGAAAGGGTCCATTAATTCTATTATTCACATTTTACCTTAATGTAATATTAATTGTGACTCATTCACAGACTATTGAGTACATCCTGCAAAAGTACTTCACACGTGAATAGATTAACCACTACAATCCTTCTAAGAGTTTATAGAGTTCATTAGGTCTGCACCGTTAGTAATTTCACGTTAATCTAAAAGTACAATGATGGTGTGATATAATTCTTATGAAAAAAATTAGAAATAATATACAGTATCTCACAAAAGTGAGTACACCCCTCACATTTTTGTAAATATGTTATATAACTTTTCATGTGACAACAATAAAGAAATTACACTTTGATACAATGTAAAGTAGTGAGTGTACAGCCTGTTTAACAGTGTATATTTAATGTCCCCTAAAAATAACTCAACAGACAGCCATTAATGTCTAAACCGTTAGTAATAAAAGTGAGTACACCCCTAATAGGAAATGTCAAAATTGGGCCCAAAGTGTCAATATTTTGTGTCGCCACCATTATTTTCCATCACTGCCTTAACCCTTTTGGGCATGAAGTTCATCAGAGCTTCAAAGGTTGCCACTGACGACATCACAGTGCTGGTGGATGCTAGAGACCTTGTGCTCCCCCACATTCCGTTTACAGGATGCCCCACAGATGCTCAATAGGGTTTAGGTGTGGAGACATGCTTGGCCAGTCCATTACCTTTACCCTCAGCTTCTTTAGCAAGGCAGTGTTCGTCTTGGAGGTGTGTTTGGGGTCGCTAACATGTTGGAATACTGCCCTGCGACCCAGTCTCTGAAGGGAGGGGATCATGCTCTGCTTCAGTATGTTACAGTACATATTGGCATTTATGGTTCCCTCAATGAACTGTAGCTCCCCAGTGCTGGCAGCACTCATGCAGGCCCAGACCATGACACCCCCACAACCATGCTTGACTGTAGGCAAGACAAACTTGTCTTTGTATTTCTCACCTGGTTGCCCCCACACACGCTTGACACCATCTGAACCAAATAAGTTTATCTTGGTCTCATCGGACCACAGGATATGGTTTCAGTAATCCATGTCCTTAGTCTGCTTGTCTTCAGCAAACTGCAGGCTTTCTTGTGCATCATCTTTAGAAGAGGCTTCCTTCTGGGATGACAGCCATGCATACCAATTTCATGCAGTGTGCGGCGTATGGTCTGAGCACTGACAGGCTGACCCCCCCCCCACCCCTTCAAGCCTTGCAGCAATGCTGACAGCACTCTATTTCCCAAAGACAACCTCTGGATATGATGCTGAGCATGTTTGTTTTTTGTTGACCATGGCAAGGCCTGTTCTTAGTAGAACCTGTCCTGTGAAACCACTGTATGGTCTTGCCCCCTGTGCTGCAGCTCAGTTTCAGGAGCTTGGCAGTCTTCTTATAGCCTAGGTCATCTTTATGTAGAGCAACAATTCTTTTTTTCAGATCCTCAGAGAATGTTCCAATCAGCCAATAGAATGTGAGCTCAATCCTATTGGCTGATTGGATCAGCCAATAGGATTAAAGCTCAATCCTATTGGCTGATTGCATCAGCCAATAGGATTTTTTACCCTTTAATTGCTATTGGCTGATAGAATTCTATCAGCCAGGGAACCTTCAGTGTACGGCTGAAGGATGAAGATAGAAGATTCCATCTGGATGAAGACTTCTACCCGCCTGGATGATGACTTCTTGCCGCTTGGATGAAGACTTCTCCTGGCTTCGTTGAATACTTCTTGCCACTTGGATGAGGACTTCGCCAGCTGGATGCGGATGGATGTCCGGTCATTCAAAATTGGTTAGTGTTAGGTTTTATTAAGGGTTTATTGGGTGGGTTTTATTTTTAGCTTAGGGGGTTTGGGCAATGTAAAAGAGCTGAATGTCCTTTTAAGGGCGATGCCCATCCAAATGCACTTTTCAGGGCAAAGGGTAGCTTAGGTTTTTTAGATAGAATTTTATTTGGGGGGGTTGGTTGTGTGAGTGGTGGGTTTTACTGTTGGGGGGGATGTTTGTATTTTTATTTGACAGGTAAAAGAGCTGATATATTTAGGGCAATGCCCTGCAAAAGGCCCTTTTAAGGGCTATTGGCAGTTTAGTTTAGGCTAGGGGTTTTATTATTTTCGGCGGCTTTTTATTTTGATAGGGCTATTAGATTAGGAGTAATTAGTTTAAATATTTGATAATTTCTTATTTTATTTTGTGTAATTTAGTGTTTATTTTTTGTAATTTAGTTAATTATATTTGATTAATGTAATTTTTTTTAATTTTAGTGTAATGTTAGGTTTTACTGTAAGACAGGTTAGGTTTTATTTTACAGGTAAATGTGTATTTATTTTAAAGGGACATGAAACCCAATTTTTTTCTTCCAGATGATAGAGAATACAATTTTAAACAACTTTCTAATTTACTTCTGTTATCTAATTTGTTTCATTCTCTTGCTATCATTTAGGGGTTAATAAGTGTATGTAGGTGGCGACAACATTGAGGGCAGCAGATTAGGGGTTAATAATATTTAACTAGTGTTTGCAATGCGGGAGTGCAGCGGGTTACGGGTTAATATGTTTATTATAGTGGCGGCGATGTCCGGAGCGGCAGATTAGGGGTTAATAATTTTATTTTAGTATTTGTGATGCGGGAGGGCCTCGGTTTAAGGGTTAATAGGTAGTTTATGGGTGCTAGTTTACTTTGTAACACTTTAGTTATGAGTTTTATGGTACAGATTTGTAACGTAAAACTCATAACTACTGACTTTAGATGGCGGCACGGGTCTTGTAGTTATAGGCTGTACCGCTCACTTTTTTGGCCTTCCATGCAAAACTCATAATACCGGCGCTGTGGAGGTCCCGTTGAAAAAGGACTTTTTAAAAAGTGAGGTACTTACGTTGCGTGACGGCCAAAAAGGTGTGCGGTACAGCTATACCTACAACACATTTAATACCAGCGGAAGTGGAAAAAGAGCCATAACAATGCTTTTTCACTCATAACGCACAACTCGTAATCTAGCTGATACACTGTTATACAGGCTGTACACTCACTACTTTACATTGTAGCAAAGTGTCATTTTTTCAGTGTTGTCACATGAAAAGATATAATAAAATATTTACAAAAATGTGAGGAGTGTACTCACTTTTGTAAGATACTGTATTTATATTTTAGATCTAACATGACAGTACAAAAAAACATTGGCCATGTGTTTCGTGACCAAATAAAATATACTTCCATTTATTGATTTTTCATATGACCTTGGTTAACTGAATGTTAAATTCTTGATGAAATCAGAATAAGATCCATGCAATACATTAGAATAGATTAACAAGGTAAAAAAAGTAGCTGCATTTTTTTTATACAGCTCCATTTTAGTGACTAAATTAGTTTCTGCATTGACTCAACAGTTAGTCACTATGACCCCAGTTGCTATGACATTGGACCTATGTTAAATAGATAATAGTGTCATTGTTACTTAAAAGTAAAGGTGACCTCCCACTGTAAAAAAACATAACCATGCCATTGAAAAAACAAGCCCCGTAGAAAGACCAGCTATGTGCAGGGTATCTCTTATAATACCCTAGTTCAAATACCCCAAACTTCAATTATTCCTTAATAAACAGTGAAACCCTTCACTGCAAGTTAAGCGCTATGACTCCCAGCACAACCAAATCTTGTAAAGGTATCTTTTATCAGACAAGGTATCATAGATGATATAATCAGTCACATCACTGATTACAAGTTAATAAATTATGTAATCACATAGAGATAAATCTGTAAAATTGAGACAAAAATATATCACTACAGATCTTTGCAAACATTGCTTATTTCCTATTCTCCTTCACCATCATGGATCATTGTATTTCATATGTCACAAAAATCCATTTTTTCAAAGATCTAAATAAATAAAATGTATCTGACTGTTTTGGGAAAAATCAGAATAAAAAGGTATTAATATTACAAATATTCAATGCTATCTTACATATTACAGTCACTGCAATCAATCATAAACCTCATTTTACTAACCCTCTAACAACCATATCTACTTATGTTTAAAATAAATGGAATAAAGCAAACAATGTATTTTTATAGCCAATTATTGACAATAACTACTTTTTGCAATATAATCTAATTTTATTAATTCAAACCAATTTATTACCATGATTATTGTATACAATCTAAACTTGTTGTCTAATTGACAGGTGAGTGCATTAATATTGAAAAGTGAATTTGCTTTGCTGAGTGATGAGCACAGGTTGAGTTCCCCTTGCATTTATTTCATGAGATTTCTAAGATGCTTTAATAAAGGACTTTTTATAAATGTGTGGTTCTCTGTGGAGTTTTCTTCATCATTCTATTTGCAGAATGGTGACCTTGAAAAATGTCTTCTTAGATAGATACAGTGTCCGCCACCCAAAATTGGCACCCTTGGTAAATATGAGCAAAGAAGGATGTGAAATGTGTATTTATTGTTTAACATTTTGATCTTTTTGTTATAAATACACAAAAACACTCTGCTTTCATGGATATAAAATGAATGAAAACACAACACAGGTTTATAAAAAAAAAATACATCTTCTGAATGCCTCTGCCAGAAAGCTTAAAATAGGCCATGATTGGATCTTCCAGCAGATGATACAAAACATACATCAAAATTAACACAAAAATGGTTTACTGACCACAAAATCAAGGTCCTGCCATGGCCATCCCAATCCCCTGACTTGAACCTACCAGCATTGACCTCAAAATCTGAAGAATCTGGAGATATTCTGTATAGAGGAATGGTCTCAGATCTCTTGCCATGTGTTCTCCAACCTCATCAGGCATTATAGGAGAAGACTCAGAGCTGTTATCTTGGCATAGGGAGGTAGCACAAAGTATTAACTAAAAGGGTGCCAATAATTGTGCCACACATATATTTAACAAAGATGCCAATATTAGAGGAGGGCACTGTAGATAGATCAGTATAAACTTAGGAAGCAACATCACCAAACATATACAGTACAAACACTGTCTACTCAAGAAAATAAAGTAAAACATTAATAATACACTCTTTTACAATAATAAAAAAGTATAATCAATAACCCACCAAGCCACTATAATACGCAAATGTAACCTAATACCATTATTTAACACTATTAAACTGGATCAAACAACATAGAGGCTATTCAACGTGTGATGTAATCACTAAACCCCCCCCTGTTCATCATTCTGTTTGTCCTTAATCCTTGCCATTATGTGTTTGGATAAGGAAATTAATGAGGCAAACAATGATTCTTGAAGTTTTCAGGAAATAATGATTTCTTGCTGAGGGGTATTAATGATAAATGCAGTTTGTGATTGTGATCACTGGAAAAAACACAGACAATGGGTTTGGTTCCAATCAAGTTTATTGGATGTTTTTTGTCACCAGATATGCCTTTTCATTATCAGAGCCATCACAATCCAAACAATAACACTATTTAAAAGATAGAAAAGAATTGTAATGTATATGAGTAGATATCAGAAAATTTACCCATACAATGCATGGATGGCATCAACATCAGCAATCACAATTCATCTGACCATGGGTGTTGAACTTTATATCAACAAAATAATGGACGCATCAAATTCTGCAGTCAAGGGGTATTGGTAAAGTTTAATAATGTCCTTTTTTGACTCATTTGTGAGTTTTGGAATCATTTTATTATTTTACGCATGTGCAATACACTCTAAAATGGCCACAGACACAATTTTAGATGCATGTTTGAATATATCGTCTAAATTAATTAAACCTCATCACTCAGCGGTTTTATCATTTGTGTGAGAACTTTAAAAATCCCTATATAGAAGATGATATAAATTGCTAAAACAGAAAACTAGGTTTTTTCAACAAATAAAAAGCTTTAAAAATAATTTTAAAATAAATGTAAAAAAAAAATAAAAAATGCTTTTCTGTTTATTTGACACTTATCATAAACACAACCCTAGCCAAATACCAAACACAAACATTGACATCATTAAACCCAATAATTCAACTTGGTTTTTGGTGATCGACATCCATTATCAGTTGTTCAGGATGAAATTGTGGTAAAATGGCGTTTAAATCTCATTGATAGCACCCTGCTTGGCAGTTTTTGACTAGGAAAGAATGTGAGCGCATTGGTAACAAGAAAATGTCCATTCTTATTTTACATATATAAAAAGAAAACAAAAGCAGAAGGAAGGGAATAGACCCCATTATCAGCCAACATTAAGAAATTCGTATCTGTTGAAATCAAGCCAAAGATTGTCATAAACCCCATTTTTCTATGTTTCTAGATTTGTAGCATTACCTTATATTACTGTCCTGCTCCTTTAATTATATCAGTCGATTTTAATATCCACTACAAAAGAACAAAGGATAAATACATAACTCTAGACAGCTTTAAAAGATAGAAAATTAACCCTTTAACTGCTGAAACATTTCCACCCCTGTGTTGAGCCGTTGTGTAGTTTTTGGATGCTGCTCTCATTTAAACCCCACTGTAGGTCATTTTTCATTGGGAAACCTACATGTCACGCAGCGCCGCTCTAGCCTTTGCTAGGGGCACGGCGTCTCCTTCCCTACTGGTTGCCAAAGGCTGTGTCGGGTCCGCAACCTCCTCTCTCTCAGATGCAGGTTCAGATTCCTCTGGTGCAAATCCTGCGCCTATGTAAGTCGCTCAATAATGATCTATCACTGCCCAAGTATAGGTGTTACTTTGTGTTCTACTGGGTATTATAGATTGTTACTCTGTATTGCCTTTATGTATTGTTGAACCCTGCCTGTCTTACTTCTCTGCCTGTTATACCCCTGAATTGCTGGATTGATATACTGCTGCTGAACTTTGCCTGTCTGACTACTCTGCCTGTTTAACCCCTAAATTGCTGGATTGATATACTGCTGCTAAACCCTGCCTGTCTGACTACTCTGCCTGTTTAACCCCTGTTGTTCTGGATTGCCCCTTTGATGCCTAACCCTGACTGCCTGACCATTCTAGTAGTGTGCCCTTGGACTGCTTTACAGTTGCCAAACCCTGCCTGCCTGACCATTCTAGTGGTTTGCCCTTGGACTGCTTTACTGTTGCCAATTCCTGCCTGTCTGACCATTCTAGTGATTCTCCTTGGACTGCTCTGCTGTTGCCGCTGGGGACTGTCCTGCTTGTGGTGAGTGCCGTCCTCCTCATCTTACTAACTTTCTCTGCTCTGGGATATTCCCTATCATTCCGGCTTGATGCCGGGATAACAAGACTACTAACCGAGTTTAGTCTGATAGAAGACTATCCCACGTGCATTACACTACACATATTATATATCTTTTTTTCAGAAGACTCAGTAGATTCAAACTATATCATTACTTTATGTATATATCCTGACGTGTAAGAAATCAGCATCAAAAAGTGTTGCTAATATTTTAATATCTCATCTATTTTGATAAATGGTAGCTTTACATTTAATTTTGAGGAAGAGGTTAGGAGCCTATTGCAAAAGATCAAGGTGGATATTACACTGACTGAAGGGTGGTTTTCTAATACAGGACAATACTGAGAACTGGACAGAGAGAATTTCCACATAATTGAAGGAATAGAACAATGCATTGATTGCATTCAAAAACAAAAAACTGGGATATGTAACTAATGACTACAAAGATAAGAAACTGTACAGGTGGACTCTGGGACCAGAGGAACAAGCTTATTACCAACCAAGATGCCAGAGAAGACAGAGGGTCTACACTAACCGACATCTAAACACAGTAGACACCATCTCATGGTCTGACACTGATTGTATGGAGCATCAGAGACAGGGAACCCAAAGAACCAATACACCCCAGCCTTTTTTAGGCATTACTTCCAGGTCAGTCGCAAGTGGGAGAGGCAGAGACCACACACCAGGAGGGGAGGGGGCTTATGGAAGAAGACCCCCATTCCATCCAAGGCGGAGGAGGATGTAGCAGTGAACCTCAGCCAACATATCTTGAGTGACCAGGAACATAAGATCCTCAATAGAGGACTATCATTTGTCCCCACCACTACCCCTAATAACTTTAACACCTTTATCGATACCATGACATTTCATAGACAGCTGAAATTGGGAGATTTTTTCCAGGAGAAGGCAATTGCAGATAAAGGACACTTGTTTAAGAAACCCAGCACATTTGATCCCCTTAGTACCAATCCTAGTATACATACTTTTACTAGGATTGCAAAACAGAAAGCCTTGGACACCAGTGTCCTGAGATTTAGGAACAACATGATATCTGAAGACTGGGCAGCCATAAATCCCTAACAGATGATACATCTATCGTCATATGCCTACCTGATAAAGGCGGTGCCATCGTGTTATGTCTCTGCTCAGGGATCATTGCTGCAAGCGGTTGCTACCTATATTGACTACCTATTACAACCTTTTGTCCTGAATATGCAATCATACCTTTGTGACTCCTTTGCACTCGCACAGATTCTTTCTTGGATCACAGACATTGGACCTGACAAAGTCTTGGCTAGTATAGATGTCACTAGCCTGTACACCATCATCCCACATCAGATGGGCATTAATGTTGTGTCTGAATGTCTGAGCAGGTATCCCTACATAGTACCACCACCTGAGTTCATCCTTGAATTGGTCACAGTATGCCTCAAACGTAACTACTTTAAATTTGAGAAGGGATTTTACATCCAACTAACAGGAACAGCCATGGGCTCAAACATGGAACCGGCATTTGCCAATTTGTTCATGGAGCACATTGAGGAGAGGATTTTCAAGGTCTATGAACATACACAGGTCTTCTTTTACAAACGCTACATCAATGACATTCTGCTGATTTGGAGTGGCACAGAAGAAACACTGAAGGATTGGACCAGTACCCTTAATACTTCTACAGGACCTGTCAAACTCAAAGTTATATCAAGTAGCCAGCAGGTTGATTTCCTCAATCTCAGGATTTTCAAGGATGGAACAGCACTGGGGACCACTCTCTACAAAAAGGAGACTTACCGAAACTCCATACTTCATGCCACAAGTTGCCACCCATGGTCTCTCATTCAGGCTATAACCAAAGCACAAATGCTCCCGAGTGGTACGCAACAACACCTCTGGGGTACGATGTGGACAACAATTGGATGAGATGAAACTGAGATTTGCAGCCAGGGGGAATGACAATGAAACAATATCGAGATTAAGAATTGCAGTGTCTAGGGTTGAAGGGACCCCTCTCCAGTGATGTGACAGTGGCGAAACCACAGATGGCCAATTTTATCACCATGTACACCCCCAAAACCAGTTCCTTGGGAGTGACCCTTAGAGAACATTGGGATATAGTAAAATCAGATGAATAACTACCCTATAAAGAACACGGGCCACCAAAGATTGGATTCAACCGGGGAAGGAACCTCAGGGATGTTCTGATGATCACTGACCCAGTCAGAAGCTAAAGCACTGACACTAGAACCTTGTCTACATGATTGGGCACATTTAAGTGTCCTAGTTGCATTACATACAACTGCTTGCTACAATGGGTCAACTTCAGACACCTGTTCCACGAAATACGTTATCTATATGTTGAGCTGTATTTGTGGCCTCTTTTACATTGGCAAGACTTCAGAAGACATAAAAAAACACATGGCCAATCACCGTAGTGCAATACGGACAGCCATTGACAAAGGCGAGAGTGACCAACCTGTTGCGAGACATTTTTTGGAGTATGGACATACGGTGAAAGACCTTAGATTTATGATCATTGGTCACATTCCACCTCTAAGAAGAGGTGGTGACATAGAAAAATGTTTATTACAAAGGGAAACTGAATGGATCTACAAACTCGATACCATACACCCCAAAGAGCTCAATATGGGCATTGATTGGAATTACTATCTGTAATGGCCTACCACCTTTCAAAAGCACTCTAGATTAATGACACTAGTTTGGTAATAAGACTTTGCCCCTTGGCATATATGAATTACATATAAGGTTACTACGGTACATAGACTATTTTTGTCCTTAGCTATGTCCTCTTCTAATGGCCCTGTTGTTTCAGCTACCTGTCATAGTATCCCTTATGGAAACACAGTTAGGCTCCTTACAGAGTTTGGTTTTATACTGTTGATTCCCTTGCAATCCGTCTTTTTTTTATTACTGATGTTATTAAGCTCGATTTGTTTAGTACTTTTGTTCTCATGATGTATATATATATATATATATATATATATATATATATATATACATATATATATATATATATATATATATATATATATATATATATATATATATATATATATATATATATATATATATATATATATATATATATATATATATATATATATATATATATATATATATATATATATATATATATACATATATACATATATATATATATACATATATATATATATATATATACATATATATATATATATATATATATACATATATATATATACATATATATATATATATATATATACATATATATATATATATATATATATATATATATATATATATATATATATATTAGCGGTCTATATTTCATTGTTTATCATAGGAGGCAATTTATAGTATTGGATGGAACTTCCCTGTGCATTGTTGACATTATGTTACTTCTTTAACATCTATGCTTTCAACGTGTTTGATTACTGTTGCACTCTTCTGCACGCAGGTACCTGCTACTCATGATAGAGTATACCTATGCAGCTAGTCCGATTAGCAACACACATTTTTACAAGTCATATTTAGGCAATTTCTGTGCCCTTATTGGTTTGTACATAACATTACTCATTCCGAACTCACTCACTCTAGGAGGTGTGTCCTTCCTCACCAATGAGATGCTGTGTTCGGTACGCTTGCATTACTCGCTACAGCGTATTACGTCTGACACATGCCAGGCCATCTACTTTACACATCATAGTTGCACACAGCTCTCTTTGCTACATTTTGCCTTTTGAAGTCCGTAGTACACTCCATATATATGGTAAACTTTGTAGCACATGTTGAAGCATGCACATCAGGAGGCATGTCCCTTCCTACCAATGGGATACTGTGAGTTGACACTTGCCCTACTTGTACACACAGCTGATGCATACACATAGTTCTCTTACTGGATTAACAGAAAATTGCCCGGACTCAGCACTGGTAACGTAACTTTGTACAATGGGACTGTTACGATTTTTGTGTTTTCTAGTATGCAACATGCTCCTTTGAATGTAGACATCTGTCTTGGTGTTACAGGCTTTTGATTGCATAATAGTGTATTTTTATCATTCATATTTGTGCCACATACTGCGCTTGGCTGTACGTGTGTTTATGGGTCATCCGCTGATGTCCATGGGTACAATTATTTTAAATAAATCCATGATAAAAAAAAAACAAAAAAACAAGTAAGAGAGAAGATAAATCTTGATAAACAAATACAGTATTTGTATTTTAGAAAACAAAAAATTGAGGGCCCAGAGGGTAGTTGAAGCATGAGAGAAGTACTGCAGTCTAGCATGAGAAGAGGTGATAATCAAAGATGCGAGGAGCAGGTCATTGTTGGAACCTAGTGGGCAGGCTGGAGTAGATAGATAGATAGATAGATAGATAGATAGATAGATAGATAGATGATATATATTGCTGAAAATATAACAATATAATAAAAGAAGAAAATAAATTAGGCCAAGATAGATATGTGAGAACAACTTATAAAATAGTTGTAATACAAAATGCCAGCATATCAATAGAAGGTATACAAATGATCGCTTGTTAATTAATATAATGACGTTGAAGTTCATAATATAATAATATATGCATTATTAGCACAGTCAGCCTGAGGTTATAGTGAAATAAAATAATACGATTTGTTGCATTTGCTACAATTATATTTGCGTTTGTTTTATTAGCTCTGTTGTGTGAATTAAGACAATAATTTAAATGTATATCTGACTTTTCTGGTCAAGGAATTGCAATGAGAGAAATGTACCTTTATGGTATAATAGTCTATTTCTGTGATTCTGAAAGAAAACATTTCATAGAAGGAATATTGCTTAGTATTAACCCAGAAGCTCCAATCCCTCCGGCCATGATTTAGTTAGGACAGCTGTTTAATTATAATAAGAAGGGATCACATTTGATAACTGTGCAGTCATTTAGAACTGGTTTGTTTAGCTATTCAAGTTAAAAATATATCCAGAAGCCTATATATATATATATATATATATATATATATATATATATATATATATATATATATATATATATATATATATATATATATATATATATATATATATATGTACATTTTTTGTGTTCTAAAATACAAATACTAGTCTAGAGTTATTTTAAACAACAAATGTTACCTTTCTGTTTACAGTATTGTAATGGAAAGGTATTAAAAATTATACAAAACTACTTTTAGGTTCCATTAATAAGCATATAAGATATAAGGATAGATTACACATATTCTGCTTTGTACAGAAAATTGAAATGTGAAATATTTACAGTTAATGCATAGTTAAAAATATATACAGCATATATATATATATATATATATATATATATATATATATATATATATATATATATATATATATATATATATATATATATATATATATAAGCAAACAAATGCACTCTCAGGTCTTCTTTGTAGTGGCTCAACAAAAATGTATTGATGTTTCGGGGTTCACAGAGACCCCTTCATCTGATGAAGGGGTCTGTGTGAACCCCGAAACATCAATACATTTTTGTTGACCCACTACAAAGAAGACCTGAGAGTCCATTTGTTTGCTTCCATATCTATTTCATTTTTGCACCCAGGCTGATGTCCCAGGAGGGTGTATTCACTTTTTGGGAGTGTGTTTTATATATATATATATATATATATATATGTTTCTTCAATCAAGGACTGCAATCGCTGGATTTAGGCAAAAATATTAGTTATTTATTATGTGGTGACGTTTCGGGGTTCGCAGACCCCTTCCTCAGACCAAACACAGTGCAAATGAAAATTGTGACTTTTAAGCAACATAACCCCCTCCCATCAAACAGTGCAATAAATTGCGCCAAAACCAGTATTCATGGCAACCAAATAATTGCCAGAATACCAGTGACTAACAACAGTATATAATTGTATAAATAAATAAGGTGTATCCCTTACACACAATATATATATATATATATATATATATATATATATATACATACATAATAAACAAATGGCTAGATGCGAGTTTTGCGGTATGACGGGTGTGGTACTTACTTGCATGTTATTGTCACCGCTCACTTCCCTACAGCACTGGTATTACAGGTTTTCATAAACCTGGTGTTATGAGGCAAGAAGTGAGCGTAGAGCAAAATTGAGCTCCATACTGCACTCCAATACCAGCGCTGCTGAAAGCCGCGGTGAGCTGGTTTTACATGCTTGTTCACGATTTTCCCCATAGACATCAATGGGGAGAGCCAGCTGAAAAAAAGTCTAACACCTGCAAAAAAGCAGTGTAAAGCTCCGTAACGCAGCCCCATTGATTCCTAAGGGGAAACTAAATTTATGTTTGCACCTAACACCCTAACATTAACCCCGAGTCTAAACACCCCTAATCCCCTTATTTCACAGGTAAGTTTGTATTTATTTTAACAAGGTAGACTAGTTAGAAAATAGTGATGAACTATTTACTAGCTACCAAGTTAAAATAAATACAAAGTTACCTGTAAAATAAAACCTAACCTGCCTTACACTAAAACCTAACAAAATTATCAAAAATAAAAAAGTCCCCCCAAAATAAAAAAAAACCCTAGCCTACACTAAACTGCCAATGGCCCTTAAAAGGGCTTTTTGCGGGGCATTGCCCCAAAGAAATCAGCTCTTTTACCTGTAAAAAAATACAAACACCCCCCCAACAGTAAAACCCACCACCCACACAACCAACCCCCCAAATAAAATCCTAACTAAAAAAACCTAAGCTCCCCATTGCCCTGAAAAGGGCATTTATATGGGTATTGCCCTTAAAAGGGAATTTAGCTCTTTTTCTATTGCCCAAACCCTAATCTAAAACTAAAACCCACCCAATAAACCCTTAAAAAAACCTAACACTAACCCCCGAAGATCCAGTTATACAGTTTTGAAGACCAGACATCCATCCTAAACGAAGCCGGGAGAAGTCCTCAGCGAAGTGGAAAGAAGTTCTCAAAGAAGCTGGGAGAAGTCTTCATCAAAGCAGGGTGAAGTGGTCCTCCAGACGGGCAGAAGTCTTCATCCAGATGGCATCTTCTATCTTCATCCATCCGGCACGGAGCGGGTCCATCTTCAAGACATCTGGCGCAGAGCATCCTCTTCAATCGAAGTCTTCTTCCCGAATGAAGGTTCCTTTAAGTGATGTCATCCAAGATGGCGTCCCTTGAATTCCGATTGGCTGATAGAATTCTATCAGCCAATCAGAATTAAAGGTGAAAAATCCTTTTGGCTGATGCAATCAGCTAATAGGATTAAGCTTCAATCCTATTGGCTGATCCAATCAGCTAATATGATTGAGCTCACATTCTATTGGCTTTTCCAATCAGCCAATAGAATGTGAGCTCAGTCCTATTGGCTGATTGGATCAGCCAATAGGATTGAAGCTTAATCCTATTGGCTGATCCAATCAGCCAAAAGGATTTTTTCACCTTTAATTCTGATTGGCTGATAGAATTCTATCAGCCAATCGGAATTTAAGGGACGCCATCTTGGATGACGTCACTTAAAGGAACCTTCATTCGGGAAGAAGACTTTGATTGAAGAGGATGCTCTGCGCCGGATGTCTTGATGATTGATCTGCTCCGTACAGGATGGATGAAGATAGAAGATGCCGTCTGGATGAAGACTTCTGCCCGTCTGGAGGACCACTTCTGCCAGCTTCGTTTAGGATGGATGTCCAGTCTTCAAAACTATAAGTGGATCTTTGGGGATTAGTGTTAGTTTTTTTTAAGGGTTTATTGGGTGAGTTTTAGTTTTAGATTAGGGTTTTGGCAATAGAAAAAGAGCTAAATGTCCTTTTAAGGGTGATGCCCATCCAAATGTACTTTTCAGGGCAATGGGGAGCTTAGGTTTTTTTAGTTAGGATTTTATTTGAGGGGTTAGTTGTAAGGGTGGTGGTTTTTACTGTTGGGGGGCGTTTGTATTTTTTTACAGATAAAAGAGCTGATTTCTTTGGGTCCCTTTTAAGGGCTATTGGTAGTTTAGGCTATGGGGGTTTATTTTTTGGGGGGTTATTTTGATAGGGCTATTAGACTAGGTGTAATTAGTTTAAATATCTGATCATTTCTTTTTTTATTTGTGTAATTTAGTGGGGTTTTTTTGTAATTTAGGTAATTGTATTTAATTTTGGTAATTGATTTAATTGTTGTGTATGGTTAGGTGTTAGTGTAAGACAGGTTAGGTTTTATTTTACAGGTAAATTTGTATTTATTTTAGCTAGGTAGTTAGTAAATAGTTAATAACTATTTACTAACTTTTCTACCTAGTTAAAATAAATACAAACTTGCCTGTAAAATAAAAATAAACCCTAAGCTAGATACAATGTAACTATTAGTTATATCGTAGTTATCTTAGGGTTTATTTTATAGGTAAGTATTTAGTTTTAAATTGGAATTATTTAGGTAATGATAGTAGGTTTTATTTAGATTTATTTTAATTATATTTAAGTTAGAAGGTGTTAGGGTTAGGGTTAGACTTAGGTTTAGGGGTTAATAACTTTAGTATAGTGGTGGCGACGTTGGGGGTTAACAACTGTAATGTAGGTTGTGGCAATGTTAGGGACAGCAGATTATGGGTTAATAATATTTAACTGGTGTTTGCGAGGCGAGAGTGCGGCGGTTTAGGGGTAATATGCTTATTATAGTGGCAGTGATGTCGGGTGCGGCAGATTAGGGGTTAATATTTTTATTTTAGTGTTTGCGATGCGGGAGGGCCTCGGTTTAGGGGTCAATAGGTAGTTTATGGGTGTTAGTGTACTTTTTAACACTTTAGTTATGAGTTTTATGGTACAGCTTTGTAGCTTAAAACTCATAACTACTGACTTTAGATTGCATTACAAATCTTGCGGGCTAGGCTGTACCGCTCACTTTTTGGCCTCCCAGAAAAAGCTTGTAATACCGGCGCTATGGAAGTCCCATTGAAAAAAGACTTTAAGCAAATTGCGTAAGTTAATTTGCATTAAGGCCAAAAAAGTGTGCTTTGCCCCTAAACCTGCAAGACTCGTAAAACCAGCGGTAGTGAAAAAGCAGCGTTATAAGCCTTAACGCTGCTTTTTCACTCATACCGCAAAACTCTTAATCTAGCCGAAAGTAAGTGTACAGTGAATAAAGTACAAATATCATTCATTACTCTTATAGGGGATCTAATATAATATGTCATATTGCTGATTCAAGTCCTATAACAGTCCAAACATCAGCATAGTTATAGCCCAAATCTGTATATCTAGCATCCAAAATGCAGCCAATTGAAAGTGTATGTATAGAATCACAATAAATCCCAAAGTATACTTTACAACCTCTGTCAGTTACTTAGAAACATGTGGCCAGATACAAAAGTGTCTAACATGTGGCCAGATTCATAATTGTCAAACAAAATATATCACAGCACATGTGAACAAGTATTGAGCATAATCAGCTATGCGGATGTAAGTTAAATTCCAACACATCTAGAATTATTTGTTGAGACCGTTGTTGCATTACCTCCCGCTACACTGCAACCTCTGCAGAGAAATAATTGAGTGCAGTATTTTACAGAGCCAGCGAGAGCATGGCTCTTACAGAGTAAAAGCCACATGGCTCATTTGCATACGATAGTGACGTGTACAGCGTGGGATAGTTAGAGTGTAAATGCTCAGTGTACACTGTCACTATTAACGAAACAGCTCCTAATAGTGTATGTTGAACTAGGCTATATCCAAAAACCAGCATCTTTAAAAAGTAAGGCTGGATGTGTATAGATGCAAAAAGTCAGATGTAAACATGGCCAGTAGTATATTATCAAAGGAAGCCATAAAGAACAAAACAAAAGGAGTCTCAAGCAGCCAAATACTCCCAAGCTATGGTCCCAAGTTAGAGCCCTAGGGTATAACTGAGCATGGATGTTAATGTATGTGTGTATATGCAAACTCGAAATATAAATTAGAAAGACCTCAATGAATATAATTAATACTATTAAAAGATACTATTGACACTACTATTAATAGTATCTATCACTATCGTATGCAAATTAGCCATGCGGCTTTTACTCTGTAAGAGCCACGCTCTTGCTGGATCTGTAAAATATTGCACTCAATTCTTTCTCTGCAGAGGTTGCAGTGTAGCGGTGTCATGGCCAAAAGGTAATGCAACAACGGTCTCAACAAATAATTCTAGATGTGTTGGAATTTAACTTACATCCACATAGCTGATTATGTTCAACTAGTCCTAAAGTCCGTTCACATGGGCCATTTTT